>NW_019245291.1:4304-7959 GCF_002742605.1 Olea europaea var. sylvestris | reverse complement strand
CATCCCTTCAACCTGGGTTGTTGACACTACACCAGACGAGTATTTACATGTACCAAAGGCAGAAGTTATTATGTTAAGTACGTGGCCCTCGAAGCGTAAGTTCGGGGTGTCACACTAAAGGTGTGCGTGAGCATGTAATGGAAATGAGAGACATTGTTGCTCATCTTAAATCCCTGAAGATAGAGATTTCTAAGTGATTCCTTGTTCATCTCATTTTGAACTCTCTTACTATGGATTATGGTCCATTTAAAATATCGTATAACACACATAAGGAAAAATGGACTGTAAATGAACTCCTAACAATGTGTGTTCAAGAGGAAGAGAGACTAAAGCATGAAAAGTTGGAAACTGTTCATTTGACAACTCATGATAAGGGAAATGAGAACAAGGGTAAATACGGTTCTAAAATGAAGAAAAGAATGCCGATGAAACAAAAGGGCAATAAGGATGTCTGTTTATTTTGCAAGAAGAAAGGGCATATGAAGAAGGACTGTTTCAAGTATAAGAATTGACTCGAAAATAAAGGTACTCTTACCTCTCTAGTGTTTTATGAATATCTTTTGGTTAATATTCCAAACAATACATGGTGGATTGATTCAAGTACTACAATTCACATTGCCAATACTATGCAGGGCTTTTTGGACCTAAGGAAGTTGCAACCAAGTGAACAAAAGGTCTATTTTGGAAACCAGTTGAGTTCAACTGTTGAAGTTGTGGGAACCTTTTGATCAGTTTTAAATTATGGTTTTCATTGGATCTTAAAAACATTTTTTATGCTCCAAACTTTTCTCGTAATTTAGTTTCTATTTGAAGATTAGCACCTTCGAATTTCAAGTTTGTATTTGAAAACAGAAACTTTAGCTTATTTCACAGTTCAGTTATTGTTGGACATGGTATTTTGGTTGATAAATTATATAGATTTGTTTTCGATCCCATTTATGAGTGTAACTTAATCCAAACTGCATGATAATGGTATTAGCATTAAGCGTTGTATTGCACAGGAGATTGGGACATGTCTTCATAGAGAGGCTTAAAAGATTAGTGAATAATCGAGTTTTACCAACTTTTGACTTTACTGATTTTCGGACTTGTATTGACTGCATAAAGGGAAAGTAGACAAACAAGACCACTAAAGGTGCCAAAAGGAGTTCAGACATTCTTGAGATTATTCACACAGATATTTGTGGACCTTTTCCTAGTCGTTGTTTAAATGGTCAGAGATATTGTTTATGGGTCTACAAGACCAAAACGAATGCATCTGGCACCATAGAACGATATAAGGCTAGACTTGTAGTCAAGGGTTTCACTCAAAAGGAAGGTATCGATTACCAAGAAACATTTTCTCCAGTTTCTAAGAAAGATTCATTTAGAATTATAATGGCTTTAGTAGCTCATTTTGATTTGGAGCTACATCAGATGGATGTGAAAATAGCATTTTTGAATGGGTACCTTGAAGAAAAAAAATACATGAAACAGCCTGAAGGATCTGCTAGTGATAAAGGTAATCACATGATTTGCAAATTAAGAAAATCTATATATGGGCTAAAACAGGCTCCCGGTCAGTGGTATTTGAAGTTTCACAATATTGTTACTTTATATGGTTTTATAGAAAATACCATTGACCAGTGCATACATCTTAAAATCAGTGGGTGCAAATACATATTTCTAGTCCTATATGGAGATGATATTTTACTTGCAAGCAGTAATTTGGGAATGCTACGTGACAAAATAGATTTCTTAGTTGGAACTTTGAAATGAAGGATATGGAGGAAGCCTCTTATGTCATTGGCATAGAGATTTATAGAGATAGATTTAAAAGGTTATTAGGATTGTCTCAAAAAGCTTACATTGAAAGGGTTTTGAAAAGATTCTAGATGAAGAATTGTGCATCAAATGTAGCACCCATCGTTAAAGGTGATAAATTTAGTCAGAATTATGTGCACTAAATGAATTGGAAAGAGAGCACATGACTTCTATACCTCATGCTTCCGTTGTTGGCAGTTTGATGTATACACAAGTCTATATTATACTCGACATTGCATTTGCAGTTGGTGTACTAGGCAGATATCAAAGCAATCCAGGTATAGAACATTGGAAAATTGCTAAGAAAGTAATGATGCATCTACAAGGAACCAAAGACTATAGACTCACATACAAACATTCTGACAATCTTGAAGTTGTTGGATATACGGATGTGTAGACACAAAAAAGTCTACTTCAGGATACATTTTTTTCTAGCTGGAGGAGCTATATCTTGGAGAAGTAGCAAGAAGACTATAATTGCATCGTCTACCATGGAAACAGAATTCATTGGTTGCTATGAAGTTACAACACAGGCACTATGGTTGAGAAATTTTGTTAAAGGCTTATGAGTTGTTGATAATATAGAGAAGCCTTTGAAGATTTATTTGGCTGCAATTTTCTTTTCAAAAAATAACAAAAGTGGAAGTCGAAGCAAACATATCGACATAAAGTATCTGGTTGTCTGAGATCATATAAAGAAAAATGAAGTGGCCATTTAGCATATCAAGACAGATCTCATGACTAAGGGCTTGCTGGCTAAAGTTCATAAAGCTCATGTTGAGAATATAGGACTTACGTGCTCAGTTGATACTCTAATATTCGATTTTTAAGATTGTTATTTTGCATTCGAAACAATTTTATTAGTGCACTTAAATGTTGTAATTTGGATATCTATTGTGGTTATTAAAGTTTGGACCCTGAATGACTTATAGGAAGTTCATTTATAAAGTAAAGTACTCACTAGAGGTGATCATACTTGTAATACATGAAAAGAAATGTTTGATTATTAAAACAAGATCGCTATGATTCAAGTATTGTGAATTTTTACTTGAGTATGTTATTGGCAGTTTTAGCATATGGCCATATTAAGTGCTCGCTTTAAAATTAATCATTGAACTTGTGGACAAAGTGGGAAAATGTAAACTGTTTGTGGCCGACATGGTCAATATAAAATGAAATAAATTTAATTTTAGATAGTAGGTTAATTAACTATCTAGAAAACTTGCATTTGGTTATTGGAGGGAAGTTATTGCGGGAAAAAACTACCCTCCTCCATAATGGGTGAAAATTGTTTGGTGGTTGCCTATATATATACCAAAAGGGTCCCTAGCCAAACCCATACAAAAATCCCTGCAGAATTTTCTCTTTAAAAAATTGAAAGTCTTGTGTTTATTTCCATCAGGTTGAAGGGTTATAAGGTGGGTATTGGCTGGAAGACATTTGGTGCTTTAAAGACTCGTTTCTATTGTAAATTATCAATTAAATATTGAATAACATGGCTGGAGGTACGCATTTTAATTTCTTACTGTGAATCTTGTGAAAATTCTGTCAAAAAAAATTCTATAAGTGAAGCATGATTCACATAAAATTGCATAATAGCAATTCACACCTTATTGACACCTTTTGCTTTTGGTTTTGGATAACTGAATTCGGAAGTCAAGGCTCTATTTACAACATTTGTTTTTTCATTATTATGAGACGTATCTTTTGATATTGGAAATAGGCATGAAAGCAAAGAACAAATCTAGACAACATGATTTGGTGAGCGATTCTCGAACAGATGGAGTTTGTCAAGAAATTTTGAACGAAATATCAGAAGTGTTGGACACAAAGTTAAATCAAGTGGGCACAA
>NW_019245291.1:0-839 GCF_002742605.1 Olea europaea var. sylvestris | reverse complement strand
TAATGGGAGTCAAACGGGGGCTTAATAAAGCTAACCATAATCTCTCTACACACTTGAAAATAATGCTTTATTTTCAACTAGTGATTTCAATAGTCTTGGCCTTCGATTTCTTCACCTCCAGTTTAGGAACAGTTACAGTAAGAACACCATCTCCATTGCTGCCTTCACTTCATCAGTTTTCGCATTTTTGGACACGTAGAACCTTCTGAGAAATTTACCTCTTTCTTTCCACTACCCTCTTGCTCCTGATTTGCAGAACCCTACCCTCTTCGACCTCTACTTTCAATTCTTTTTTCTTCAGCCCTAAAAGGTCGGCTTTGAAAACAGGGGACTCAAACTTTCCTTCTAGTCTATCCAAACATTTGCAATGGTGAAAATCTCGTTGGTTTATTGAAATCTCTTGAACAACCTAAATCTCCTCCGCTCGTCGTCTCCGCTACTACAACCTCTTATGGAAGATGATTGCTATAAGAGAATTTATGAACTGATGAGGTTAAATTTTGTAGACTGGGAATCGTGGTTGATAGGAGGGTTAGATTGATCAATAGAGACGAAAATCAAGCGAAATTGGTTGAACCATATTTTGGCAATGTTTTATCAATCCCATTTAGGAAATGAGGGTTGTCTATGATCTGTCAGTCACATGTATATGCATTTGGGCAGTATATTGGTTTGTTTGCTTTTTGAACTGTTTGATAAACTTTAAATTGTTCTTTGGGATATAGAATTTTTTATTTATTATTTAGTAATTTGAGTTGTAGCTGATGAAATTTGTGTCAAGAAATTGATGGAATTTGTGACAGAATTGAAGAAATTTGTGCCAAGAAAAATGGTTCGAT
>NW_019245290.1:543461-545128 GCF_002742605.1 Olea europaea var. sylvestris | reverse complement strand
TATATATATATATGTATAATATATATTATGTCATTCATTTATATGTTTAGCCCTTGTTTGAGCCCCATTATTTCCATTAGAATACATTTTCCAATAGTGATTTGACTTCATTTCAACCAAACATTCTTCATTAAAATAATATTACACGTAAATCCAAAATTTTTCTTTATTTTTTAACCACACATTTCCCATCAATACACTATTCAAAAATGCATTTTTTGGCAAGAATGGGGCTCAAACAAGGGCTTAGTTTGATTTTAACATAGTTGTATATGTACATATATACCCTCCACTCAAGTTGTCTATCCCTATGTGGGACAAGTGAATCTCTTAAAAAATTCTTTAGTTTTGATTTTAATTTATAGCTTAACATGCTGAAAAAAATGCTTAGGAAAATCCAAGCTGAAGTATGAAATGAGATCCTATCAAGAAATGGTTGTGAATCAAATGAAGCAGATGAGTGAAGATAACCAACAGCTGACGTGGTTTAAGAATAAAGTAGCCAAAGAACAGAGAAACAATAAAGCTCTTCAAGAGTCTTTTGGTTTGATATCTGAAAAGCTGAGAAAGACGATGGAAGAAAACCGGATTGTAAGACTGAGGACCAAAATGCATCACGAGCAACACAAAGAAGAGGTATGTTTGGTATTTTCTATATGTATATCAAAGCAAAAAGCCGATTTTTAATTGTTGCAAATGAGATAGAGTATTTAGTAATTTTTAGGGATTGGAGCTCCAGATCTACTTTCAGTTGGCTGTGAACGATCGTGTTAAAAAAGCCGGAATCAACTCATGTATTTGGGACTAATGAATTGAAAAACCTAAAGCCTTGTTCAACTACAATCCATTAATCAGTTTTTTCACAAGATCCAGAATATTAAAGTTTTGTATATTCATCGGATGTAGAGGCTGAAGAAATCTCTGTTATTAAATTAAGCGCAATAATTATTTTATTTTTTATCAGATGGATTACCAAGAGCAATTCTTCAAAGATCAAATCAAGCAATTATATGATGCCAGAAATGTGAAGGAGGAGACTTTTGAGAAGATTCAGCAGGATCAGCGTGTGAAGGTTACACAGACTGTAGTAAACCTGTCGACAATTGAGGATCGCGAAAGCAGGTAATAGCTTTTGACATCCTTTGGTCTCATAAGCAATTCTTTTTCCATTGCAATCCATCAGTCTTGGTGTGAGGTTTAGCATGGAATTCTACCCATTTATTGAAATTATGGACTTGTTTGATTGCAAGCATGGAACTTACATGAAAAGAAAATTAAGTTATTGCAATCTCATAAGTTATGTTGTTACTGTTTTTGTTACACATCTGGCATTAGTGGTTTTATTTTACTGTTCTTACTATTTTGATGACTTCAATTCAGGGAGGAGAAAATTGAAAAATTTATCCAGCTACAAGACGAAGAAATGGAGGAATATGTTGCTGAGAGGGAAAAACTGATGAAAACTCATGAAGAGCGGCTGGTTGCTCTGAGGCGTAAGCACTTGGAAGAAGAGGTTGCCCTTGAGAAGGAATTTGATGACAAATTCAATATGCTGATGGAAAAATACACCCCACATGATTCGAAGCAGCTTGGAAACCAAGAAATTTAGCCCAGTGGCCTTGTTATGGTTTAAATAGAACTTAGACTTTTAATACCCAAATTGATCG
>NW_019245290.1:529844-533709 GCF_002742605.1 Olea europaea var. sylvestris | reverse complement strand
GCAGGCTAGGTTTTATTTCTCGATTTCTGAATGAATAACCATGTCTAGGCGACAATGGGGAAGACCCATATGCTCATTGGATGCGCAATGAAGTGTAGGTACCTCAGGTCATGGTTTGCGATCATGGGTCCCACCACTGGTCTAAAAAAAAATTTCTTGAAAGCTGCACAACGACTGTGTTCGAAGCTCAGCTAGCTGGGTTTGATTGTGTGCATTAAAGGATGTTTGAGGACCATGGATAGGGACGTTTTAGTGTATAGAATCGATATGGAAGTTGTCTAGGGCATGGGTGTCGTCAGAAGTGAAGATTTCGGCTATTGTTTGTTGCGTGAGTAACCTAATTTGGCTTGAATTTCCAGGCAAATTGATTGGAGTTATGGCTGGATCTTGGGTGGGTTGCGAAGAGGGAAGTCAGGGCTTTAAGGTGTTATGTTAGTTCGGCCAAAGTGACGGTTGTGTAGGGCATGGGTGTCGCTGGAAGTAAAGATTCCGGCCATTGTTTGTTGCATGGGTAACATATTTTGGCTTGAATTTTTGGCCAAATTGATTGGAGTTATGGTCGGATCTTGGGTAGATTACGAAGAGAGAAGTGTGGACTTCAAGATGGTATGTTGGTCCCGTGCCCAAGGTGGCCGAAGGGTACAGTTTTGGTGGTCCATAAGTGGTGGTTCTAAAATCTTAGTTGTGATGGATTGAGAGAGTATTGTGGACTCATTTGCACTTTTTTAAAAGTTTAGGGGTAGGTTGCAATTTGTCTTGAAATTCTCTCTCTCTCTCTCTCTCTTTTTTTTTTAAATAAGAGGATATAATTATCATTTTACATTCCAAAACAGTGAAAAGGATTTTTAGCACAATGAAATGTTGAAATAAGGGCAAAAATGCCAAACAATGAACGGTAAGGACGTTTTCCACAATAACCTTAAAAGTTAGGGACGTTTTGTGCCAATTGCCCAAGAAACCATTTTAGTTTTCACACCAAAATTAGTATTAGAGCAAAGATTCTATTGACATGATTAAGGATAGTAGTAGTGGAGAACGAGCTGTCAACGACAAAAGGAGGTTCGAAAACATTGAGTATCGACTTATCTGGCTAAAAAAAAAAAGGAAAAGGAAAAAACCTCTTTTCGATCTTTAGAATACTTAAATGCATTCATTGTTCATGCTACAATTAAATTCCAAGGCACATAACCAGCAAACCACCACTTAAAACATGGGACAACTTAGATTCCAATGATCTTTCATTGGACGATGATCAAACCAACTAGAGAAGAAATAATATGCATCACAAAACCCTAGATTCCCTCCAATCAACCTAAGGAAAAATTACATAGGACCCGACAACCTAGCACAAACCCTAGGACTCCATCCCTTGTCAACCCAGGGCTATATGATTGCTGGCCAAAGATGGCCAACATCAAAATAGCACAATGTCAATTAGATGACTTTTCTGTTGGAAAAATGGTTATGAAATGGGTCAACTTTGAGCCCAAATTTTAGTAAGACCCACCTTTTAATTAATACGAGACCTAGCACATTCACGTTCTACTCCGCGACATGATTAATGTGATATATTTATTTGTCGAAAATCATTTAAAATTGAGTGAAATATTAAGTGTTAAAATAACCCACATAAACTAAGTATTATGGAAGAATTTGATTTTCCAAAAACTTATCCTACATAGGAAAGTTAGGAAACTTTGGTGTGATTTATAAGGTGGAAATTTGGAATTGGGTTTGGGCCCCAAGGGGTACCAATAGTTTTTGGAAGGGGGAAGACCTATATCCTATTGGGTTCGGTCATAAACCCACACGCGCGCGTCGTCACCGTCCATCCGACGGACTGGCAAGGCATGAGCACGTACCCGAGTTCGGGTTCAGGTGCGGGTGGACCTTTTGCACTATATTAACTTTTTGGGCAAAATTTATTTAAAATTTTGGGCTAAATTGTAAATGATCAAATTCTTGGGTACATTATGAAATTTAAATTTTTGGATTATTCCAGGTCTTTTTTTAACAGTCGACTGTTAACCGATGTAACAGATGCAACTTTTAGAACAGCATGTCTGTTCGGGTTTTTGAGGTTTGTCTGAAAGGTGATGATTGTCCGAATGGCTACGAACAAGTCTATAAATAGCCTGCCTCTCTACCAGAAAATTTACAATATTTTCATTGCAAACTTTCTGTGCTTTGAATCTCATTCCCCTATCTCTTGTTCTGATATTGTCTCGAAGTAAAACACACTTCGTTGAATTCGTTGGAACTCCTGTAGATTGTAGTGCTGCTTCTGTAGGAGACGAAAATTCTTTCTATCCTGGGAAATGATTGCTGGACGCCTTTACACCATTGAAGGCAGCAAATTCGTTTTAAGGAAATATCGTGAAGTCGGTGAGCTCAAGCTACATTTTAGATCCTGTTGATCATTCCTTACATTCAGGTGATTCTATCGGATTATTTTCGAAAGAGTAACTTCAAACTCTAGAAACAACAATCTTAAAACGAATTTCTATTATTATTTTGTTTCTGTTTCTACTCCTTCTTACCGTTGATCTTCTGATTGTGTTTCAGAAATGGCAACTTCTGGTACCACATTCCCGAATACAACCGGGGAAAAATCAGAAAAGTTTAATGGGTCAGATTTCAAGCGTTGGCAACAAAAAATACTTTTTTATCTGACAACATTAAATCTGTCTAAATTTCTTAAAGAAGACGCGTCTTCATATACCGAGCAAAACAGTGATGCTGAAAAATTGGCTGCGGTGGATGCATGGAAGCATTCTGATTTCTTTTGCAAAAATTATGTACTTAATGGATTGAATAACACATTATATAATGTGTACCGCAATGCTAAGTCCGCAAAAGAACTGTGAGAATCTTTGGACACAAAGTACAAAATCGAAGATGCCGACACGAAGAAATTCATTATCGGCCATTTTTTGGACTATAAAATGGTTGACAACAAGACTGTCATATCCCAAGTTCAAGAACTTCAAATCATACTTAGTGACATCCATGCCGAAGGAGTGAAACTAAGTGAATCATTTCAAGTCGCTGCACTGATTGAGAAATTACTACCTTCATAGAAGGATTTCAAGAATTACCTAAAGCCCAAGCGGAAGGAAATGAAACTTGAAGATATCATTGTCCGATTGAGAATAGGAGAAAGACAATTGCAAAACTCAAAAAAGGAATGGTGCATCTCATTCGATGGAATCAAAAGCCAACATGGTAAAAGGAGGCTTCAAGACTAGCAAAAAGAGGAAGCCCAATGGGGAATGACAAACTGTCTCTTCAAAAACTGCTAAATAGTTTAAAGGCAACTGTTACAATTGTGGCACGGCAAGACATCGATACAATGATTGTTGAAATCCAAAGAATGTAAAAGGAAAAACTCACCAGGCTAATGTAACAGAGCATGAGAACCTCACTGATAAGGCACAAGACATGAATCTTTCTGCAGTCATCTCTGAATATAACTTAATTGGAAACACTAAGGAGTGGTGGGTCGCTACTGGAGCTACTCGTCACATATGCTCAAATCGTGAGATGTTTTCTACCTACAAAGCGATGGATCATGATGAACATCTTTACATGGGAAACTCATCATCTTCCAAGGTAGAAGGACATGGGAAGATAGTACTGAAAATGATAAGTGAAAAAGAGCTCACTTTGAATGATGTTCTTCATGTGCCCAATATTAGGAAAAACTTGGTATTTGGTTCTCTACTAAGTAAGAAAGGGTTTAAGTTAGTATTTGTCTCAGACAAATTTGTACTCTCAAAGAGCGAAATATTTGTAGGAAAGGGCTACCTGAATGAGGGGCTCTTTAAGTTGAATGTAATGACTGTTGTACCTCCAATTATGAATA
>NW_019245290.1:457680-529510 GCF_002742605.1 Olea europaea var. sylvestris | reverse complement strand
AACTTGCTACTGATTGGCTAAGGAAATCCGATAGATTTTACTAGGGAAAGTTCAAAGTCATTGATTACTTATCCCGATGCAGTTTTCTTCAATTTTTTCTTTGAAAAACATATCAGATGTTATTGTTTGCAAAAAGTTCAACATATTTCATTCATGTGAGGGATTATTGGAAAAATGGTTATGAAATTGGTCAACTTTGAGAACAAATTTCAGTAGGACCCACCTTTTAATTAATACGGGACCTAACATATTCACGTTCTACTCCGCGAGATGATTAATGTGATATATTTATTTGTTGAAAACCATTTAAAACTGAGTGAAATATTAAGTGTTAAAGTAACCTACATAAACTAAGTATTATGGAAGAATTTGATTTTCTAAAAACTTATCCCACATAGGAAAGTTAGGAAACTTTGGTACGGTTTATAAGGTGGAAGTTTGGAATTGGGTTTGGGCCTCAAGGGGTACCAATAGTTTTTGGAAGGTGGAAGACCTATATCCTATTGGGTTCAGTCATAAACCCACATGCGCGCGCCACCGTCACCGTCCGTCCGACCAGCTCGACTTGGCACGGCACGAGCACGTGCCTGAGTCCGATCAAGTTTGGGTGCGGGTGGACCTTTGCATTGCATTAACTTTTTGGACAAAATTTATTTAAAATTTTGGGCCAAATTGAAAATAATCAAATTCTTGGGTACATTATGAAATTTAAATTTTTGGCTTATTTCGGGTTTTTTTTTAGCAGTCGTCCGTTTACCGATCAAATAGTCGACTGTTAGCCGACTGTTAACCAATTTAATAGACACGACTTTTAGAACAGCATGTCTATTTAGGTTTTTGAGATTTGTCTGAAAGGTGATGACTGTTCGAATGGCCACGAACAAGTCTATAAATTGTCTGCCTCTCTACCAAAAAATTTACACCATTTTCATTACAAACTTTCCGTGCTTTGAATCTCATTCCCCTCTCTCTCGTTCTAATATTGTCTCGAAGTAAAATATACTTCGTTGAGTTCGTTGGAACTTCTGCAGATTGTAGTGCTACTTCCGTAGGTGACGAAAATTTGTTCTATCCTGGGAAACGATTGTTGGACGCCTTTAACACCATTGGAGGCAGCAAATTCGTTTTAAGGAAACATCGTGAAGTCGGTAGGCTGGAATTACATTTTGGATCCTGTTGATCATTCCTTACATTCAGGTGATTCTGTCGGATTATTTTCGAAAGAGTAACTTCAAACTCTAGAAACAATATTTTCAACCCTTTAAGTATATGACCAAGGGAGAAATAATTTATAGTTCTCCCCAAAACTTATGGGCATAGTCAATTTGCCCTCAAACTTATGGGCCTGGTCAAAATAGGCAAGAATTTCAGTTGAAGATGGATTTATCCACCTTCGATGGCCAACTACACATCGAAAACTTTCTCAATTGGATAAATGATACAGAGAGTTTCATTGATTATTTGAAATTCTCAAGGAACGCCAAGTCAAACTTGTGACTTATAAAGTAAAGGGAGGAACTTCTACAGTTCTACTTAGTGGAACAATTGCAGTGTAAACATCAACCCAATGAAAGTAGCATAGCAATGCATGGTCCAAGTTGAAAAGATTTTTGAAGGAACAATTTCTTCCACCAGATTACTATAAATTTCTTTATCGACAATAACATAACCGTCGACAAGCCAATCACACTATCAATGAAACTTTACTGATTGAGTGCCATAATTAATTCAACAGAAATGATTGATCAATAATTTGCCTATTATATTGGGGACTAAAATTGGTAATTCAAGAAAATCTAGCATGACTAATGCAGTAAACTTTGCAATTATAGTGGAGAACAAAACTAATAAACTCCAAATGCATGACTGAATAATTATTGACACCCTAACTCAAGAAATGACAGCCACCACTTCAAAATGGCCAAGGGGATAGGGAAAAGAGCAATGAGAGTACCCCCATCATCCTCTACTTCTGATCAATGGGAACCACTAACGAACCTAAACGAGTGTTTTAGGTATGGTCAAACAAATAATCTTTTTTATGCTTGCCCTCATAGGCTATAGAAGACGGGAAGCAACTAGAAAGTGAACAGACGGCAACACAAGAATATTATTTCCAAAACAGTAGTGAAGGCACTAAACTTGATGAGAAAAGATATCCAACCCCTTATAAAATTGCTTGGATCAAAACAGGTCTGGAATGCAAATGAAGTTCCTTTGCCAATAGTCTAAGTTCAATTATCAAAGTGTACAAGTTCTTCAAGAGTACACAGCATTGGAAAGTACAATATCATGTCAAAATAAATAATACCTACTCCCAAAATTGGAGGCAACAGCCATTAAATATGCACTTATTACATGGAATTTGTTCAATAAAAACAATTTTGAATTGTAGAAAGACAAACATACAATGATTATTAGGTTATAATTTTACATTTCTTAATGCATGTTCAACTGGAACGAGATTAGTTAGTTTTCTTCTCATCTTCCTTCTGTTCAATTGTATCTGGACTACTAGAGGCTTGATCGTCCTCCCTAGTAAAACCAAATTCATTTACTTGTCTCTTGTCCACTGGATAAATCCATCTTTGATATACATATATCAGATACATAATATCGGAAAAGCCAAAGAGATTAAAAACCTGTTTGTTTCGCATTATTTGGCTATTAAAATGAAAAATATGATCGTTATCCATCACATCAAGCTACCATATTTGAACTATCTCTTGTGTAAGGTCCGTAACGACTATATTTTTTATTCTCATTCTTACAATAATGGAAAACAAACAAAGCCTAAATGTTACATACAAATAGCAGAGGCAAAACAGGATCCCAACTGAAGGAATACCATGTTATACACAAGGAATATTGTTAATTGTAATTGGAAATTCTGTGAACAAAAAAGGTCAAATTGAAACAATGTCAAAGTTGCGAAATCATGTGCAAGATTGTGTAAAAAAGTGTTGGTAGGTTAGGGCTTAACTTCAAAACAAGGAAGGAAGGACTGCCACATTTTTGCTTGATTCTCACCAACACACTACTCCAGCAGCACATGCAGAGAAGACATTGCTAGCTTTTCACCTAGACTTCGCTTTGAGCGAAAGGCCGTCGTTAGCTTTTCGTTGGACCGTCGTTCCAGCGACAGTTTCTCCCGCAAAACCCTAATTTTCATTTTTCAAGAGTTTTTTAACCATTCCAAACTATCCAAAACATCTCACAATAAATATTTGCACCGTTCCAGAAAAAAACTTGGATTGTCTATCGGAGAAAACCCTTGCATCCTTCATAAAAATACAATCAATTCTTCATCAATTTTGACAATTGAAAAACATCAAAACCTGAAATTCGAACGCCAAGACAAAAAACTTCCAGATGATCTATTTGAGATTGATGATCAAGGAAGGTGACCGGAGTTTCGGTCATTGGAGAACGGGGGATTCTCAGGAAATCCACCGAAGATAAACAAGATCAAAAGTTGGGAGTTGGTGCAGGAGCACGCAATCCAAGAGGGCTTTGGGAATTAAGAACATGAGGTCGGAAAGAATGTGCGTTGGTCTAGTCTGGTGGTACTATAAGTTGGATTGTTTATAGTGGATTCATACTGGCTTGTGCCCGGAGTTTTATCCAGTTTGGGGTTTCTACGTCTTCAAATTCTTTATGTTCTTTACTTTCCAGTAATTTATTATATTGTGGTAATTCAACATAGGGTAGATTGCATGTGAATTGGACTAGACTACTTAATAATCATACTGTGCTGCAAATTGTTAATTGAAATTTGTTAGCTTTTTTGAAAACAACTATTTATCTCTCTTCTGGGTGTTATTTGGGTCGAACTGTATAACTTTCAAATGCTAGGCTTATTTGTACCTCCTCTGAGCAGATACTTATGATAGAAAGATATTAGTTAATTAGACTTCAAAATTTTAACCATATATAATTTGACATATCAATTTTATACTACATTTTCAAAGTAGTTTAATTGCAAGGACCAAAATCACATAGAAAGGAAAAATTCTAGTCAACAGCACTAAACTATATTTGGAACATTGTTTGAACAAGAATTGAAGTCTAGAATATACTCAAGAATGGGGCTTAAAGTGAACTTAAAGGTTCTTAGCTATGTTGTATCGGACTCCGACACGTCTCATAAAATGCCACGTGGTATGTGTCCCTTTTAGTTTGTTTTCCTAGATCCCACATATTCTTGAACATGGCAAACTGCAGTAAAGTGCTTTGAGAAAAAGCGAAAATCTAACCTATCGGCTAGTGCAATGAAAAAGGCCATCACTGATGACTATAGTGGAAGATAGATATGGAGAGGAAGACAACCAAACCTTAAGCATTATTTTCGTACAGAGAAAGAAGACGCTTGAAAGTTGAAAGCCAAACCTTAAACGGTCTATTGACCTCCAAAAATGTACCTCCAGTTGGTCAACAGATCTCGAAACCTCTCACGTCCAAACAAGTCGTATGCCTGCACACTAAGACAAACCACTAGGTACACGTGGCCTTCTCCAGTGGGGGTGAAGTCGGCCATGCATACTCCGACGGTCAAGTCAATTGGGAAAGAAGTGTATTAAGTGTGGGAGGGCCTTTAACATGAGTCTCAATATCAAATAAAGGGGGTCAGTTTCAGGAAATATAATGAATATAGAGCTAAGTTATTAAGTATCAGAGTCTAAACTTGTATTACTTTTGAATGAAACTAAGTGTGAGGTTTTATAGTATGAGATAGTGAGTGAGGGCTGTCAGATGAGAAGACACGTGGCCTCATCCATGTGGGCATAACTTCCCATTATGGACATCAATCAATCATAACATTTAAATGGTAATACCAACTTGCCTTTCATAACTCATAGCTTGTGGCAGTAGATTCAACCAAATAGGTTGGCTGTGGCAACGGTGTCAGGGAGTAGTCAAATCAGTCGCGTCACTAAATTTGATTTAAAGGATCTTCTGCCAATTAATCTTTCTTAGCTTTGTCCTTCCTATTGAGGCTCCTGCGTGGTGGTTCGGCCTTACGGATTCGACTGTTGTGAGGTCAGACAGAGTATAGGTTCGGTCCTAAGAAGTTCATCCACAGGGGCTCGACTGCAAAAATATTCCACATGGTCCTTCGTGGGTCCGCCTGCCACATGGCACGAATTTGGGTCCTCGTTGGAAAATGTATAACAGTAATCCTAGACGTCCATGTATGGATATTTGTATATTTCGTGGACTTGAAAGTTAGAAGAAAGGAAAAAGAGCGCGGTATAACAGGGTCAACATTTTTCCAAGTGTGTCAATCAGTCAACATTTTTTTTAATTGAATCAATTGTTTGTTTCTTATTTCTAAAAGTTGGTGAACCATGACATTAAAACTTTTAATAAATGTAAAAATGTGTAATAAAATCAAACTCCACAATATATTTAGTATCTTTAAATGTATGTAATAAAAAATTATTGTATAAACTAATGCTTTAGTAATTTAATTTTTTTATTGTAAGGCAATTGTTTTTTTCTATAAAAATGAAATTATGTTGAATTTTATAATCGAACTTTTGTGTGTGTCTCTCTGTGTGTGTATATTTATATATAGACACACACACATACATACACATATCCGCCTCCTAGTTTTTTAATAAGCTTTATCAACATACTCGTATCGTATTGTATTTAAATTATGTATCTGAACCGTGCTTCTTAGGTTTATAGATCAAAAAATACAGAGATACCATTATTAGTCTCAGAGTGTGTCTAGTATCTATTTTTAACAAATTTTAAGAGGATTTCTGCCCATTATGCAGTAGGATAACCCTTGTGGTACATAAGGGTTGGTACACAAGGGTGGTGTCCCAACCCTTATGTACCACAAACCAAGCCTTATGCAGTAACATGACAATTGCTTTTATTGACAATTTCAAGAGAAATGAACTTTGTACCTCTTTTCATTTATTTCATTGTATTCTGAGAGTGGCATTTTAGAGACTTTGCTTGTTGCTAAGACAAAAAGGATGGCAGCAATGGGCCCACGTTATTGTTCCAACAGTCAAAAAAGTTCTAAAAATGCCAAGAAAATGGATACCAAACAAATGCTCAATATTTGTTGGCAATCTAGAAAATGGTTCTCTCTTCAATATCAAATATCTCAACTTCTCTTTCAAGTCCTTAAAACCTAAGAAAATCCCCGACTTCCATATTTTAATTCTAATAACTACCTTCAAAATCACAATATCTTTGGATAAAAATATGGAAGCAGATTCAACAAATTACTTGCTCATCGAATAAAAATATCTTTGGAAAAATGTATGTGCTATATATAGACAGTGTGCCAGAAAGTTCAAGCTCCATTGAATGAATCAATTGCTTCTCTTGCTCAGCATGACATGATCCCACTTCATCACAACCTTTGTCCAAGGCCTCCAATTTACTTGTGTTGTCTCTAGTTTCAAGTTAAATAATTTTTAGTTAAAATTGAAAATAAATTACATTTTTTTTGTAACCTCTAATTTACTAACAAAATAATGATTAAACAATTAGTGTTCCATTTGAAAGTAACGGTCAAATGATATTATATCTACTATGTATATATTGAGACATATTGTGCCATATTCACTTAAATCATGCAACATGCACAAATTGTCACCAATTAAGAAATTCTTCGAAAACTTTTGAAGCCATCTTGCTTCCATCTAGCTTTATTTAAAACTCCAATTTTATCTTCTAATTCTCTAGTTATTTGAATGATTTTCATAGAATAACTACACTCTCAATAGTAAAACATATTACTAGTAAATTTCAAATCCTTGCATTAGATATCCAAATTCAACATTGTGCGCACACTAACAACGTATACACTACAGTGCAGTTTCTCATTTCAAATATTCTTCTAATAGCTTAATATTTTAATATGAAGAAAATAATGCCACCTCGAACAAATCTTTGGGTGGGTTCGAACTTTAATTGAATATCTAATGCAAATAAAAATTCTACCCCACATTATGGGTTATGCTCAAACTTAGAGTTCATCAATTTTTTTTAAGTTTGATCATATTGTTAATTACATCCGTTGAATAAACAATTTTTTTTTTTTTTTTTTTTTTTTATTGTTAATTACATCCGTTGAATAAACAATTTTTTTTTTTTTGTTTTTTGTTTTTAATCTCTAATCAACATATAAAATGACTAAGAATGTGAAAGTCTATGTATTTTCACATTTAAGGATAATGCAATCCCATTTAATACCATCATTGACCCAACTTTAATTGGGCATACAGATATGACCACATGCATCAAATAGACCCAAATTGAGATCATCAGTTGCACCACGTTGCTTGGATCACAAAACATGCGTCGATGGAAAAAAACATGCTTGCATAACACACAATAATACGACAAAATGATATCCCTCATAGCTTTAGGCTACATACGAAAGCATCAACTCATTTAAAGTTCCGCCAACATTCACTTCCTCTAAACCTATCAACCTAGTGACATTCACCGGTGAGCTCCTAGTGGCTAGTGCCATTTGGTTTTACTTTACTACAATTGAGTCACCATGAACAAAAGTGTTCCATTAACACAAAGGTCATCGCAGTTTCATATTCCTTACCCAACTTGTTGGACAGTGAATACGAAGAGACACAATGGTTGGTAATGGACATTACACGGTTAACAAAGTCTATAGGTATTAGGGCAATTAATTGCATATGATTTCCAGACCATATAAGATCATAATTAAAGTTTAAACAAAACATTTAACAGTTGGTTTTCATGCGTTGAATGTTAAACTCAACAAATATGGTTGGCAATTACAAAAGTATAAATCAACACGTTGAACACTTGAAACTGACTGACCGAAATAAATTTACACATGGAATCTGACTATGGACAACCAAATACGCAAATTTTTTTCTGTATACGAAAATTTTGTGCAACCAGTTTATCATCCAGAAAAAGAATAAAGTGAATGGATTAAATGTTATAATATTTAAATCCATAAAATTCAATCCAGTTTAAACTATACATTGCAAGTACTATTGAAAAAATGTATATGAGTAATTAATATTGTATTTAAAATACATACACCAGTACACGATAAACGTAACCACCAGAAATGCTTGCCACAAATTCACTTTGCACCTTTTGAATCAAACACAGTTTATTCATGTAATATGTAAAATTTTGTAACAGATTCACCAACAATAATTTCGCCTCCACAAGAAAATATAACAAGCAGACAAAGAGATTTCGTTACTTATAAAACGATTCAATGCTTTCATGAAAACTGTTGGTGCATTTTAATATTAAAAATTCATTCATTATATTTTATTTTATAAGTTTGTAGGCTTTGGGAGTTAGGAAAGTGAAAAGATTGGAGGTTTGAAAGATGAAAGGTGAAAAGTTTCATGTGTTTATGACACTACTTTGTTTTGGGTGGGCTATTTTTACCTATGAATAGGACCATTACTTGATCATTCATCAACACCACAACAATCACAATTTTTTTAACTTTTCTCCTTACATTCTCACTCATTTTCCTTGATAGATTATTGAGCAAAGAAGGATGTTTCTTTTAGTGGAACTTTGAGCTCAACTACTTGTATAGAGTTTGTTTGAGCCGTACGACGAATAGTGGGGTTGTTGTATCGTGGAAGGGACAAGTCATAGAGAAATTCTGCTGCATTGTCCATGTTTTAGGGTTTGATAACCACAGAAGGCTTGAATCTTTTAAAGAGAGCAAGATATCCGCACCTCGGTCTGTCCGATTTCATTATTTTTCTATAGATTTTGTAATTCCATTTTTTATTATTGAAATTTCAACAACAATTTTTGAGATTCAAACAAATGGAGTTAGCACCCAAGAAGCCTATTGACAACGTTGGAGATCTAAACAAGCCCTTTTGTTTAAGGGAGCTCATTTTAAGCTGTGGAAGAGCAAAGTCCTAATTTAGCCCAGTCTTCTCAAAGTTTCCTACATCCTCACTTAAAAGAATCCAAACAAGGTCTTTACCGACAATATAAACGAAGAGGAACTTAAAACTCATCAAGGGAAGGTAGAAAAATATAAAAGAGATGAGTATAATTGTTATTGTTATATCTTAAATTGCCAAGCAGATAATTTTTATGATTGTTACTATACTACATACTCCTCTACAAAGAAAATGTGCAAAACATTGCAGAATAAATATGATATTGAGGAAGCTGGGGCAAAGAAATACGCTGGTACTCACCTCTTTCGCTGTCAAATGGTGGATGGGATATCTATGGTAGAACAAACACAAGATTTTCAAATGATTATTGCAGAGCTTAGATCTGAAGGCATCAAAATTGGGGATAACCTTGTTGTGGCTGTAATCATTAACGAACTACCGCCATCATGGAGAGAATTCCAAAAGTCAATACACCATAAGCAAAAAAAGATGTCCCTGGAGACTTGATCACTTGCATCCGTGTAGAGGAGGAAGCTAGATGCCAAGATGTACTGATGACACAAGAAAGTAATGGACATTTTGGCACGAAGGTAAATTTAATTGTCACAAATAATCACCTGCCCAATAATTAGTTTTTTAGAAATAGTCAGTTGAAGTCAAGAAAGAAAAATATGAAAATTCATGGTAAACCTTACAATCGGGGAAATCGGAACCAGAAAAATAAGAACCAAGGCCCTCATTCTCAAAATAAAATTTATGATGCATGTTTTATCTATGGCAAAAGTTGGCATATTGCTCAAAATTGAAGATTTCAAAAACAGTAGCGTTTTCCTTAAGCTAATGTAACCGAAGAGCCACTTGTGATGATAGTAGCAAAAATTAACATGGTATAGTATGTTGAAGGATGGGGGCAGATTCTAGTGCCAATAGGCATGTCTGCTATGATAAAGATTGGTTCAATAATTACACTCCCTTCAAGGAAGTGAAAATCATCATGCTTGGTGATTCTAGCAAAACCAAGATTGTTGGGAGTGGTGAGGTTGAACAGAAATTCACATCTGGACCTGTGCTCACTTTGAAAGATGTTTTACATGCATCGTCAATGAGGATAGACTATGGAATCTAATCAATATGTGATTACCAAAAATGGTTTATTTGTGGGTAAGGATTATGCCTGTGATAGAATATTCAAATTGAATATTGACAGTAATAAAACAAAATTTACTTTTGTTTACATGCTTTCTTCTGTGAATATTTGGTATGCTCGTTTATATAATATAAACAATAGATATGTGGGAATCATAAGTAGCTTAGGATTACTCCCAAGGTTGACAAAATGATTTCAAAAAATGTGAAATTTGCAGTCAAACACAAATTAAAAAGCCTCATAAAGTGCTGGAAGACATATTGTTAGAATTAATTCATATTGATCTTTGTGAATTTGAAGGAATTTTAAATTCATGGAAGAAACAGATATTTTATCATTTTTATTGATGATTTTTCAAAATAAACTTATGTTTATCTATTGAAAAATAAAAGTGATGTTTTGATAAATTCAAAATTTTCCCCAAGATGTTGAAAATCAATTTTGTAGAAAAATTGAAAGACTTAAAAGTGATAGAGGTCGAGAGGATGATTCTATTGCTTTTAATTCTTTCAATCTTTGAAAATAATTCATGAGACTACTCCATCATACTCATTTGCATCTAACAGTGCAGTTGCAAGAAAAATAGAACTTTGATTAATTTGACAAATGCAATGCTTATTGAGTCAGTTGCTTTTTCAAATCTTTGGGGTGAAGCAATTTTAACTGCATGTTATGTGTTGAATAGGGTGCCCCCACAAGAAGCAAAAATCACAACCTTTTGAGCTGTGGAAAAAGTATGAGCCAAACTTGAGATTTTTTAAGGGTTTGGGGCCTTTTAGCTTTTGTAAGACCAACGGATCCTAAAATACTAAAATTGGGTGTTAGAACTACCATTGTGTTTTTCTTGGACATGCAATAAATAGTACAGTCTACAGATTTTTTGATATTCAAAATAATATTATTTTTTAGTCAGGTGATGCTATTTTTCACGAAGATAAATTTCCTCTCAAAATAAAAAATAGTGGGGGTAAAGAATTAAGACAAAATATTTTTACAAAACCAAGTTCTTCTACGCCTTTGCCAAACCAAGAAAATTTTCAAATTGAACTTAGAAAGAGTAAAAGAGCTAGAGTTGAAAAAGATTTTGGCTCTGACTACTATGTTTTCAATACTGAGGAGTCCCCACTTTCTTTGCAAAAAGCTTTTATATCACCTGATGCTGTACTTTGGAAAAAGATTGTAAATAATGAAATGGATTTTCTAATCTCCAGCAACACTTTGAAACTAGTAGAATTACAATCAGGTTGTACAATTATTTGTTATCAATGGGTCCTCAGAAAGAAATAGGATGGTAAAGTTGATAAATTCAAGGCTAGACTTGTTCAAAAAGGATCTAAACAAAAGGTCGACCTTGATTTTTTCAACACTTTTTATTTGGTAACTAAAGTCACATCCATTAAATTGTTGATTACAGTGACTGCAATTTATAATCTTGGAATTAATGATGGATGTAAAAATTGCATTTTTGAAGGGGATCTAGATGAGGAAATTTATATAGATCAATTTGAAGACTTTGTAGAGCCTAGACAAGAAAGCAAAGTGTGTAAGCTGAATAAATCTCTATATGGCTTAAGACAAGCATCTAAACAACGGCATGAAAAGGTTGATTCCTACATGATTAAAAATGGTTTTAAAACCAATGGGTGTAATTTACAAGTGCATATGTTACAAACCTTCTAAAAAATTCATGTCATTGTTAATCTTTATGTGGATGATTTGTTGATATTTTGTTCAAATATTCATGTTATAAACGAGACAAAAAGCATGCTTTATAACCGTTTTGATGTGAAAGATCTTGGTGAGGCTAATTTCATTTTGGGTATGAAAATCACAAAAACATGTGAGGTCATATTTCTTGATGAGTCGCATTATTTTGACAAAATGTTGAAAAAATATAATTATTATGATTGCGAGCATGTTGTTACTCCTTAGAAATAATTACATGTCCCAAATATTCAATTCTCTGCTATCCAAAAGAACACTTACTATCCTTTGCATAAAGCTGATGTCTCTTTAGTAATTCTAGGACTTCAGTTACATGCTCACAATGAGTTTTAAGGTCAGTGCTGTAGACCAGAATGTCATCGAAAAATACTAAGACATATTTTTTGAGTTGATCTTTGAACACTTCATTCATCAAGCATTGGAATGTAGTAGGAGCATTGGTGAGTCCAAATGGCATCACCCTAAACTCATAGAGTCCCTCATGAGTCTTGAAAGTAGTTTTGTGGATATCTTCTGCTGCCATTCTGATTTGGTGGTACCCTGCCCTCAAGTCTATATTGGTAAACCATTTTGCCCCTTTTAATTCATCTAATAGTTCATCAATCAATGGCATAGGGTACTTATCTTTAATAGTCAGTTTATTGAGCTGCCTGTAATCCACACAAAATCTCCAATTCCCATCTTTTTTCTTTACTAGAAGTACTGGGGAGGCATAGGGACTCTTACTTGATTGTATTATTTCACTTTCTTTCATTCTTTTACCATTCTCTCAATTTATGTCTTCTGTATATATGGACATCTGTAAGGTCTAAGTTTAAATGGCTGTGCTCCTTCTTTAATTGGTATATGATGATCATTAAATCTAACAGGATGTAATCCTTCTAGTTCTGAAAAAACTAGAGAAAACCTGTCCACTACAGCTTGTACTTCAGCTGACACAACTTCTAATCCCTTCTTAGCGCTGAGGGTAATTTGGCTATCACCCCATAGTTTTGACTCTTGATCCAACTCTTTTCCTCCACCTCAATCATCATTTTAAACTCGTCTTTGATGACCTCACTATGTAGTTCCATTTTAGTGCCTTCATAAGTGAACGTTATGCTTCCCTTGTAGAAATCAAAGACTACATGATTGAATTGGCTTAGCCAATCTACCCCCAATACCATATCGCTCCCTCTTAATTTAAGTATGCTCACTTGATATTGGAATTCTATATTACACATTCTCCAGACCAATGGTTTGCATATAGCCCCACTAATCAACTTTTCTCTACTTGCCATTGTCAGGGATTAGGTTTTACTTGTTGAATTCTACAATCGATACTCCTTGCTAGCTGCTCATCTATAAAGCAGTTGGTACTCCCACTATCAATCAAGATGGAGACTCTTCTTCCCTTTATCCTTCCTGGGAGCCTTATAGTTCTAATTTTATTGCTACCCACTAAGGCATGGATGAAAACTTCCATTATCTCATCTGACTCTTTTTCTACTTCCTACCCTCATTCATCCTTAGGCAATTCATCAACATCATTCCCTTCCTCGTCATCCACCAAAATGAAGTTCAACATCTGATTTTTGCACACATGATCCCTAGTGTACTTTTCATCATACTTGTAACACAATCCTAATTCACTTTTAGTTTGGAAATCAGGTGGGTGCATGGCTTTAAATTTCAAGGGTTTGGTGGAATTTTTGGGGCTTGGTTCTGAATGAGGGGTGTATTTATGACTAGTTTCTGTTGGTTTGAAATTGGATTGAATCCATTTAGTCTGTGAGTAGGGTTTATACGGTTTGGTTCCTCTGTTTAGAGCATTGATGGTGTTCTCTTGTAAAATAGCCAGTTGAAAGGCTTTAGCTAAAGTAGTAGGCTTGATAATTTTCACTATTGATTTTATCTCCTCCTTCAATCCATTGGTGAAAATTGATATATAGTAAGGGCAGGTGAGGTAAAGCCAACATCACTTGGGATTTGAACTCCTCAAATTGCTCTTGGTAATCAGTGATGGATCTTTTCTGTCTCAACTTGCTAAATATCTCAATAACCTCCCTAGCTGTATTCTTAGCAAATCTTCTACATAATTTAGTCGATAACAACCCCCAATCTGCATTTGGGTGGCTAGTTATAAGACCATGGAACCATATATCTGCTTTTCCCTTCAAGTATATTTCGGCCAGACCTACTCTTAACTCATCAGGCACTTGATGTATTTGAAAATACTTCCTGGCCTTTCTCAACCATTCTTTAGGGCCATCTCCACTGAAGTAAGGGAAGTTTATTTTGGGGATTTTGGTATTCATTCTGTAGCCCATCGTAACACTCTCTTGGGAGGAATAGTGTCTTGCCCTAGAATTTAGTATTCCCCTTTCAGATGCCATTGGAGTCGGGTACACTTCTATGTGAATTCCTTTTCTATTCCTCTGCTCTGAGTGATTTCCCGAACCAAAATTCAATATTCCTTCGCTCGTTTTTGCCAACATTCCAACAATATTCTCATACTTCTGATTCATCTCAGTCATCAATCCTTCAAGTGTACCCTGCCTTCCACACAGATGCTTTACAGCCTGATCCGTACTCTGGTAAACCACGCTCAGATCTCCTAGCTCCTTTTCGATCCTTTTAACTTGTTCTCATGTGTTTTGCTTCGAGGCTCCATCTCCCCAACTCACATACTGCTCTAATACCAAATGTTACAGTTGGGTCTGCCAACAATAACTAAACTCACTTATAACCCTTAAAATTAACAACCAACAAGTAAAAGGAGATAACCTGTAATTTAATTGCAACCAAATGAAACCATTAAAATTCAAGAACTGATGTAGAGAAGAAAAGGCAGAAGATAGAAAAGAGAAAGAATTAAGAGGAAGCTGAAAGAGAAAATTACGAGAATATGATTCTGACAACAACCTCCTTCCCATCATCTAGTGCAGTTATAACCAAAAGGAAATGAGAAAAGGAAAAACGTAAAGGAAAATAAAGGAAGAAACATGTTTTCCATTATGACATTTTCTCATTATTGAAAAAATTCTGATGGAAATCACATTGTGCAGATGTAGCTTCCCATATAACAGTTTTGACTTTGCTTGTAATGGAAACAAGACTCTGATGTATAAAGAAAATGAAGCAGGCTTGCCATATTTGAAGTCTATGATAAGGACTACACATGGGATGCTGCAGGCTATTATTTTTATTTGTGCTGTACAGATTTGTTTTTTTTTGCTTTACTACCGTGTATAAATCAGGGACAATGTCTTGTACAATTACAATTCAAAATTAATATGAATTCCTTCCTATTTATCACAAAATGCTCTTCTTTTATTATGGTATCAGAGCCCGAGCTTTGAACATCTTTATCTCACTGATCCTAATACATCTTCTTCACACCAAAACCTTCTTCCTTGTCAAACTCCATTATGGCTGAACCTGAGCAACCTGCAAATGATCTTTCCAATCCCTATTTTCTGCACCATGGGGAGAGCCCTGGACTTGTTTTAGTCTCACAGCCATTAACTCCTCATAACTACCATTCTTGGAGTAGAGCTATGTATGTAGCTCTTTCAGCCAAAAACAAATTAGGCTTCATTGATGGCACCATCAAGAAACCTGTTGAAACTGATGCCAAATACTCACAGTGGCAGAGGTGCAACCACATGATCCTATCTTGGATCACCAACAGTCTCTCACCTGAGATTGGCAGCTATATTATGTTCTCCGATTCTGCATCAGCAGTGTGGGGTGAGCTCAAGAAAAGATTTACAAGATCAAGCAATAATAGGATCTTCATGCTTAAACAGCAATTGTCAGCAATTAAACAAGACAAAATCCAGTAAGTGTTTACTTTTCCAAGTTGAAACTTATCTGGGAAGAGATATCAAGATATGAGGAACCTTTCAAATGTTCAGCAGCAGATTGTGGTGCTATTTCGATGCTAAACAAAAGGCTAGAGAGAAGACAAATTATGCAATTCCTTATGGGATTGGATGAAGCTTATGCTGGCCTGAGGAATCAGATTCTGATGAGGGATCCACTCCCTACATTAGATAGTGTATTCAACCTTATTTTGCAAGGGGAGGCTAATCATGAGCTCACTAACCCCATCCAACATGTTATGGAACCTGCAGCAATGGCAGTCAACAGTGGCAAAACACTAAACCAAAGGGGAAATGCCAAGCAGACAAAAGGAAACTCCAAGGGATTGAGTTCTAAGGAGAAAGTGGCATGCACTGAATGTGGGAGAACAAACCATACCGTGGATACTTGTTGGGAGATTCATGGATACCCTCCAAACCACAAATTACATAAACCTAAACCTGGAAGTAGAACCCAGCAGAAGCTGGCCAACAATGCATCTTCAAATGGGGGGTCAGGAGTTCCAGGTTTGAATATCTCACCAGATCAAATACGCCAGCTCATAGCCCTTTTGCAATGCCAAAATCCTACCCCACCTAGCAGCAACTCAGAAAATCAAGGTATAAATATATCAAACAACAATGATAAATTTTTTGCTACTTTACCTGTATCCTTCAGGCATTTTTTGAGCTGCACAAATACCATAACCAGTAGAAGCACATGGATTCTCGACAGTGGGGCAACTGATCACATCACAGGATCATTTGACCTACTTGTACAGAGAAAGTCTCTACAAAATGTCTCAATCAACTTGCCTAATGGCACTACGGTACCGGTTTCACATATAGGGACTGTTGTTATTTCTCCTGTTCTTACTTTAAAAAATGTCCTATACGTACCTAACTTCCATTACAACCTTATATCTACAAGTCAGATTAGTCGAGATCTAAATGCTTGTTTTATTTTCTTGGCTAAACAATGTTTTATTCAGGAGCTGAACAGTTGGAGGACGATTGGAGTTGCTAGAGAAAACAAGGGCTCTATTTTTTGGAGAAAAACCAGCTCGGGGACAAGCTACCATCTCACCAACCCGTAGCCAACTCTTCATCTATTTTGACACCAGAATTGTGGCATTTACGATTAGGACACCCCTCTGATCAACGTCTCAGTTTGTTGCATAGTATAGAGCCTAATATTCCTCCTTTTGTCGTCAAGCATCAATGTGAAACTTGCCATATGGCAAAACAAACCCGTTTGTCGTTTAAAAAGAGTCAAAAATTTGTTGATGCACCTTTTGATCTAATACACATGGATATTTGGGGCCCTTTCTCTGTTAGTTCACTCAATGGTGCTCATTACTTTCTCACAATTGTTGATGACCATAGTCGAATGACATGGACTTACCTCATGCATTCTAAGAGCCAAACAAGGAAAATCATAGAGAGTTTCTTCAATTTTGTTGAAAATCAATTTAAGTGTAAGATTAAGGGAGTTAGATCTGATCAAGGAAAAGAATTTCACATGACAGATTTCTTTGCTTCAAAAGGTGTAGTTCATCAACAAAGTTGCATTTATACCCCTCAACAAAACTCCATTGTTGAAAGAAAGCACTTACACTTGCTAAATGTAGCTAGAGCTCTTAGATTTCAAGCCAATTTGCCCTTGAAGTTCTGGGGAGAATGTGTTGTCACAGCAGCATATTTAATAAACAGAATCCCTTCTCCGAATCTTCAAAACCGATCCCCATACCAAATCATTTTTTCCACAATTCCTTCATATTTTCACCTAAGGACTTTAGGATGTTTGTGCTATGCATCAAATCTCAATCCCCATCGATCCAAATTTGACCCAAGAGCTCGTAGGTGTTTATTCATAGGATACCCGAATGGCATTAAAGGTTACAAACTCTTTGACTTAAAGACTCAAGAAACCTTCATTAGCCGTGATGTAATCTTCTATGAAAATACCTTCCCGTTTCAAAATACAAATCAGCTACCACCACTATTACAAACACCTCATCTCTCAAGATTTGATGACCTGCCTGTGATCCCTAATCCTATATCGGATTATTCTGATCATATACCGATAGCACCTGCTCATACCAACAGTGACACCATCCCTGAAAACAACCCACCCGCAGAGCACTACAACCAAAATGACACGCCCCAACCCGGGATAAGTTTTCCAGCACCAGAACACAATGTCCCTGAGTTGAGAAGATCCACTAGACAACGACAGCAACCTGGCTATCTCCAAGATTTCCATTGTCGACTTGTAACTTCTCTAGCAAATCCACATGGTTCTCCTACTGCACAGCAAATGGATGAAGGTAAACCTCATTCTCTTTCTTCTGTTCTAAATTATGATAACATGTCCCCTGCTCACCGTAGTTTCAGCTTAGCCATCACCATGGAGCCCGAACCCACTTCTTTTGTCACTGCCAACCAGTACCCTCATTGGAAAACAACTATGCAAAATGAACTAACCGCTCTTGAAGCAAACAACACTTGGGAATTGGCTGTACCACCAAAAGGCAAAAGGCTCGTGGGATGTAAATGGGTGTTTAAAACAAAGTATAGGGCGGATGGTACCATTGAGAGGTACAAAGCACGCCTTGTAGCCAAGGGATATACACAGAAGGAGGGAGAGGATTATTTCGAGACTTTTTCCCCGGTTGCCAAAATGCCCACAATCCGTTGTCTATTGGCCATTGCAGCCTCTAAAGGTTGGTCTCTCTACCATCTTGATGTCAATAATGCCTTTCTCTATGGTGATTTGGAAGAGGAAGTTTATATGTCACTACCACCGGGATATGGTAGCGAGGGGGAGAATCGTGTATGCAAGCTGAAAAAGTCCCTCTATGGTTTGAAACAAGCTTCAAGGCAATGGAATCATAAGCTAACTTCTGTCATCACCAAAATTGGGTTCACACAATCCAAAGCCGACTACTCGCTTTTCTTCAAAAGGACGAACACCTCTTTCACTGTCATGCTTGTTTATGTTGATGATATGGTGATAGGGGGAGACAATGATACCGAAATTCAAAACTTGAAAGAGTATCTAGGAAAACATTTCAAATTAAAAGACTTTGGACGGCTGAAATATTTTTTGGGGATAGAGATAGCACGCTGTTCAAAAGGGATTTCTATATGCCAAAGAAAATATGCATTAGAAATCTTACAAGATTGTGGGTTAATTGGAGCCAAATCCGTTCAATTTCCAATAGAACAAAATTTGAAGCTTAACGAAGAGGAAGGACCAGAACTCACTAATCCAAAAGAGTATAGAAGATTAATTGGTCGATTGTTATACTTAACGATCACACGCCCAGATATCTCTTACTCTGTGCAAGTCTTGAGTCAATTTCTAAGCCAACCAAAAATGGCCCACTGGAAAGCAGCTCTTAGAGTTGTGAGATACCTCAAAGGATCTCCATCACAGGGTTTATTTTATCCAGTAAACAAGCATCTGAAGTTGGCAGCATTTTGTGATGCCGATTGGGGAGCATGCTCGGAAACAAGAAGATCAATCACTGGCTTCTGCATTTTTTTGGGAGATGCCTTGGTCTCTTGGAAATCAAAGAAACAAAGGACAGTATCTCGATCATCAGCAGAAGCTGAATATCGCTCAATGGCCTCTACCACATGTGAATTGGTTTGGTTTCGGAGCCTCTTACAAGACTTCGGTATAACTCTCAACCAACCTGTTCAATTGTTTTGTGATAATCAAGCATCCATTTACATTGCATCCAATCCAGTTTATCATGAAAGAACAAAACACATTGAAATTGATTGTCACATCGTTCGAGAAAAGATCCAAGAAGGTTTATTAAAACCATTTCACATTTCTACAAATTTACAAGTTGTTGATATTTTAACCAAGGCAATCGGATCTAGACAACTTCATTATTTGCTGAACAAGATGGGAATCCACTCCGTTGCTTCTCCATCTTGAGGGCGAGTATTGAAAAAATTCTGAAGGAAATCAGATTGTGCAGATGTAGCTTCCCATATGACAGTTTTGACTTTGCTTGGAATGGAAACAAGACTCTGATGTATAAAGAAAATGAAGCAGACTTGCCATATTTGAAGTCTATGATAAGGACTACACATGGGATGTTGCAGGCTATTATTGTTATTTGTGCTGTACAGATTTGTTTTTTTTGCTTTACTATCGTGTATAAATCAAGGGCAATGTCTTGTACAATTACAATTCAAAATTAATATGAATTCCTTCCTATTTATCACAAAATGCTCTTCTTTTATTACTCATAAAATAAATCGACGTCGTGTCACCTTAAAAACAAAAAACTGCCCTTTCTTCAATTCAAATCCATTTGTCGTTACTTCATCTTCTTTCTTCCTGGCTCTGTGATTCATTTTCTTCTTCCATCCCCAACTCCAAATGGTTTCCTGTCCTCCTTGTTCCTCTCCATAGCAGTATCCTTGTATTTTCTGATCTTTCTTGCAGCAGATTCCTAGATCCATGGCAATTGCTATTGTTGGGCTCAATTGAATCTGGACCAATAGGATTTGGAAAGGGTTCTTGGTATGTAATCACCTCAAATCTGAGCCACGTGTGAATTCAATAACCATGGAATCCATGGCCGCACTAAGGAAGCACTCGAACCTTTTTCTTCAAGTCGTTGTTGGTTGATACCTGAGATAACGGTTGAACGGCAGCATTTCTATAGAAAATGAAGCGGATCCAAGCTCAGCGAGCAAGAACGACAAGGCCTAGAGCGCAGTGAAGCACTGATGCTGTCAAATTTGAGTCGAGCAGTTGATTGTCTACTTGAGATGACTCCTTTCCCAGTAGTAGTAGTTATGATCAAAGTCATTTCCTTTGAAAGAGAGCTAGAGAGGAGAGGGTTTATTGCCTTGAATGAGAGCAATTGGGAGGAAATACACGAAAATGAACTTTCGACTGTAGCAAATTTTCATATTGGTCTTTGACCCATTAAATAAATTTAAAAAAAAAGAAATTAAGTTTAAAAAAAAAAAACTTACACTGAAAGGGCGAATTTACCCTTTAGCTAGTGACTGTTTGAATCTCATTTTCTAACCGATCGACCAAAAAAGAAAATCGACGCACAGTCACCTGAAAATTGTCCGATCAACCACCGACCAACTACACCACCGTCATAGTGAGCTAAATCGACGATCGCGCATCTACACCGGAAAAAATCGGTTAGTTTTCTCCTACAGAGTTCCAGTTGAAAATTTATTGAATAATATTAGATTTATTAGATTTAAGTAGATGAATATTCGGTTTAATTAGATCATGAGCATGAGTAGTGTTAGATTGTGGGCATCTTGGGATGAAAAATGTGATATTTTTTTGTAATTTTTGGACCTATGGCATCGGCAATGGCGATTTCCGGCCAGAATCGGGGAAGACGGTGATGTTACCCGACTATTAATAGTCTAATTTTTTTTTAAAATATATTTCATTTTTATTTGTTTTTTATAATTTTTGTAATTAATTTAATTTTTTATTTGATTATTTGATTGTTAATTTTTTTTTTTCACTTTTTATAATTAATTTATTTTTTATTTGATTAAATAATTATGTTATTTTTTTTTTTATAATTGTCTTTTATTTATATAATTTAATAATTGAATATTATCTTTAACTAACAATTTTGTGTTGTTCCTTTTTTTTTATGAAATAATCTTTAATATTTTTTTCAAATTTATTTAAATAATATAAATATTCTTTACATTTTTTTAAAATGTATTTAATTTGAAATTTTTTGTTTGTAAATATATTTTCCAAATGATTACAAGATTAATTTTCTTTATAATTAATTTATTTTAATTTGATTAAATAATAATTATGTTATTTATTTATTTAATTTTTATAATTGCCTTTTTTTATATAATTTAATAATTGAATAGATAATGTTGTCAGAAATTAACAATTCTTTTTTTTTTTCCTTTTATTGTTCTTTTACCTTTGATTTTGTTTTGAATTTATTTAAATAATATTTCTATTCTTTAATTTTTTTGAAAATGTATTTAATTTGATTTCTTTTAAATATATTTTCCAAATATAATATTTGTGATTAATTTTCTTTATAACTAATTTATTTTAATGTGTATTGTATGATAGTTAGAATTCGGTTCCCTTGATTTTGTAAGATTATGCTTTCTTTTGTTATCTGTTGTTCAATGCTCTAATATTTGAATTTTTGCAGGATGGAGTATCATTTAGATGGAGAGTTGAGACGGATGGCGGGAAAGGCTACTTGGAACAGTAGCTTTGAGAGTTTTACTGCTGTGTTGGAGCTGCTCGATGATCAGCACAGAAATATGCTACGACAGTCCTTCTTATGGCCATTGTACCAGTTGCGAGAGGTGCAGTACTCAAGACAGATCATCAATGCACTTCTATGTCGGCTTTTGAGGCCAGTCGATGGCGATTCCCTCCAGTTCAACCTCGGGGCAAGGTCGTCAGTTTCTCGACATTTGAGTTTACATTGATCACTGGACTGAGGATTACGGGCGACGATACAGCCATTGAGAGAAGTAATAGGCTGTACGAGACGTACTTTCAGGAACATGGGTCGGTGCTTCTACCCGACTTGATAGTCGCGATCAGGGGGTGTGACCAGATGCTAGATAGATTGAAACTTGGGCTGGTCTACATCCTCGAGAGTGTGATGAGGTGTCATCACAAGAATATTGTCATCGACATTTTTCATTTGAAAGTTGTTGACGACATCGATGCGTTCAACAACTATCCATTGGGCCGAAGATGCTACGAAGACACTGTACATGTCTTCACCAGAGCACACTCGAGGCCCAAGGGGTCGATGCGTAAATACGATACATATGGATTACGCTTAGTGGTACAGGTAAATGTTTAATATAATCAAAGTAAAAGTTTTAGTATATCACATTTGTGCATAATAAGTGTATGTGTTACAGATTTGGGTGTATGAGACAGTCCCTGTACTGGGGGCCCGCTTTGAGCAGTGAGAGGAGACACGCTGCCCTCGAATGCTTCATTGGAGATCATTGCGAGTGGAGGGATGTCCCACAGGGAAGCAGTTATCGGCCTTTCTCGACGATCCTCAGGTAAGTATTATGCATTTGTGATTTATATTATACGTAGCTTAAGATTTTGTTTACATGATCGTTAAGTAGTTGAAATGTCAATATGTCAGCTTGAAATCATACCTGAGTTGACACCGTCGATGGAAGAGGAGGCTTAGGGTCTTGTGAAGAATTTAGGCGTTCCGCACACCCCAGACGAGGAGATGTCTGATCCGAACTTGGACCGAGATTGGGTATGTGAATGAAATATAATTTATTGAATATCGTCGACGTATAAATATATAGAATAATTTGTAATATTATTTATGTAGGAGGGCGGTCTAGCTGATCCACGATCACATTCGCCGAGGGTATCGCCGTCACCATTAGCAACAACTCCTCCGAGAGTATCGTCCTCGCCATTGGCATCACTCCATCGAGGGCATCACCGCCGCCAGTGGCATCACCTCCGCCGAGGGCATCGCTGCCGCCATTGGCATCACCTCCGTCCAGACACCTCCCCCGTGTGTCTCCGGCACACAGTGATGATTTATATGCCCGTTTGACTGAATTTATAACGGAGGGGGTTGGCGCGCTACGACGAGATTTGACGGAGAGGGTCGATAATCTGGGACGAGAGTTAACAGGGAGGGTCGACGATATGGGACAAGAGTTGACAGGGAGGGTTGACGATCTATCCCATGATGTCGAAATACTACAGTCTTCCGTTGTCGACCTTTAGGATACAGTAGCGGCGCTTAGAGGAGATTTAGCCGACAGACGATAGAAGGACAGAGGGGATGGCGGAGATCATAATCGAGAGGGTGGCAGAGATGGTGATGAAGAGGGGGGTTACCCACCCCCGACGGAGGGGCGGAGGAGGTGGCGACAGAGGGGGAGGCCCCGACGGGAGGGACGGAGGTGGTGGCGGCGGAGGGGGAGGCCCCGATGGGAGGGGCGGAGGAGGTGGCCCTGGATGTCGAGAGGACGCCCAAGGTGATTGAGGGTAAGAGACATGCTGTTGACGAGACAGAGCAGGTGGTCGGCAAGAGGTTGAGAGTACCGTCACAGTATGTTGTTTCCCCCTTCATGGCTGAGGTCAAGAGGAGGACATTCATCGATGGGACGCACCCGAACTTATTCAGAGAGGTGGACAATGCCAAATGGAAAGCGTTCGAAACAGAGTGGCGGAGAAGTATCCCCGGGTAAGTATTGTATGATTTTAATAAAGCACTGTACGCTAACTCGTCTATGCTTATTTTAACATTTCCCTGTTTTTTACAGAGTTAGCCGCACGATAGGTCAAATGACGATTTTGGACCCTTACAGGTTGTTCCACGATATCACCACTGCAGGAGCTTAGCTCATCGACGATGTAAGTGAACTATTCATTTTGTGTATTTTATGTATACAACACTTTGTGTTTATTAAATGAATAACTCATACTTTTTTGGTGTTTCTTGCTACAGCACATCGACCTGATCGTGGACTTGCTGCGAGATCGAGTTCAAAGACATCCAAAATCATTTGATGTCCATGGTCGAGTCATATTAAACACCGAGTTCTTGCGTGCCGTTACCATAGAGTATCAGTCGCTCGAACTTATGGGTAACGAGTATACGGTGCCAGAATATATGCTCGAGTGGGTGATAGGACTGTCATCGAGTGTCGAGGAAAAATCATGGGAGGGTTGTACACATATGTACATTCCAGCATGCATCAATAAACACTATGTTACACTGGAGATTGTTTTTGCTGACTCGACTATATATATGTACGACCTAGATCATTCATGTTTGACATAAGGCCAGTTGGAGCAAAACCTAGAGTCCGTGGCTGTAATTGTTCCTATGATGGTCGGACAAGCGGGGATGAATGTACAGGACAGATTGCGGATTGTTCGGAACAGGATGACAACGCGACAGTCCGTAAGGTAAGTGTTTGAAATTTGTTGTTTTTATCTTTCAGATTTAATTTTTACTTACACAGTACTGAATTGATTCATTCTTGTTCAATTGTAGCGGCGACTGCGGCATATTTGCCATTAAGTACGTCGAATTTTTAAGTATAGGGCATAAGGTTGATGGAATCAACAAATCATGGATACAGAACTGGAGAAAGAAGTTAGCACGTGATTTGTTCGAATTTATTGTTGACCCGTAAATTTGTATTAAATATATGTAACATTTCAATTGTAAATTTAATTATTTTTTGTGATTATGAAATAATTGTAAATTTGTGTTCAATGTATATAACATTTACATTGGAAATTTAATTATATTTTTTGTTTTGTTATTTTACACGTAGGCCGAGTATGGAACTATTTTTTTCATATGAATCATGATAAATACCGTTTATCAAAAATAAATATTGAACATCGAAGATTTATAAAAAATAAATATTGAACAGTATAAAGTAAAAGGAAATATCATTCATTTAACGTACCTGTCTAATTGTCATTTAGGGAAATTTGACTGGTACAAAATTGTCGAGTACGCCCTACGGCTCTGCACCTGCCACACCTACGCGATCGGGAAAACTCTCCGGTAGATGGTATTCTAGATGTACTTAGACGTCCAGTACCACGCGATTCAACTGCTGGTGGCAACAAATTATGAAATGGGAGAATGTGTTCGGGAACTTCCCACTCGACTTCATTCGGCAGAGGAAATATAGTCTTAGTATATGCTATTCTCCAACACTCAGTCATATAATACAAAGAGCATAATGTTCTCACAGCAAAGCCTCGATACATGGCCACCGCAACTGCATGCTCACATGGAAAGCTCTCCAACTGAAATCTCGTACAACTACATGTGTTATCAGTCAAGTCCACCATATATGCCGTATTACGTGCACATTGCACGGAGAAGCGAAACTCATCTAGTACTTCCACATTCAACTTCCTCGCAACCTCTGCCGCCTTAAACAGTTTCTCCTCTTGAGCTGGGGCCAACACGCTACTATAACTCTGTGATGCCGAACGTCGGTCATGAAACCACTGTTGTAGCTTGTTACGAATGTTCTCAATCATTGCGAGAATTGGTAACTCTCGATCCTTCTTAAACAATGCATTGAGAGACTCCACGATATTCGACGTCATCATGTTGTATCGACGTCCTGGAAAGTATGACCGCGCCCAATGTTCGATCTCCATCTTCGTCAGATACTCCAACGCCGCTAATGATTTACTTCCTATCTCGAGCATGAACTTATTACACTCTTTAGCATTGTAAGCTTCGGCTGCTCTCCTGAACAATGAAACGATGCCTGTGCCCCGATATCTAGTCTTCAAATTATCTTGTATATGGTACATGCAATACTCGTGATGTGCCCCGGGAAAAATTTCAGCGATACTGTTTATTATAGACTGTCTCCGATCGGTTACAAAGGCAAGGTCTTCGAATTCCCTGATCACTTCCCTCAGTTTAGAAAAGAACCAACGCATGGACAGATCATTCTCGCTATCGACTATGCCGAATGCAATAGGGTAAATTTGGTTGTTGGCATCTTGACATGTAGCAATAATTAATTTGCCTTGATATTTAGCTTTCAGAGTTGTACCATCAACTAGAATTACGGGTCGCATTGCATTTCGAAAACCCCGAATATATTATCCGAGAGCTATGAAGAAATACTTAAAACAATTATCGTCCCCCGTCTCAATAAAAAATGTCGTGCCAGGATTAGTTGTCCCCGTGTTATGGCAATACCTAGCCAATTTAGCATAGTTCTCTTCAGCCAATCCCATTAAATCCTCCAACGCACATTCTTTGGCCTTCCACGCTTTCTGGTAGCTCATGACCACTCCGTACTCTCGACGAACGTCATTAATGATGTTCGAAGGTCTGTAGATCGTCCGTGGATCTTGATACTTGTGCATTATCTGTCGACTAATAAACCATGCTCGAGCTTGCCTGTGATCGTTTCGAAGAATTCCCACTTCGCAAATATATTCCCGCGAATACTTGCGAATTACGAAGCACTCATTCGTGTCCATCTTAGTTGCTCTCAAGCACCAATTGCAACTGTCTTCGACGCAGGCAACTGTCAACAATGACTTGTTTGATTTATTTACCTTGAACTTAAAGTTATATTTTAATGCCAACCGGTGCACAGCTTCCTGCAAATCTTTCTTAGTTTCAAACAGTTGCTCGACCTGCAAGTCCTCATCATCGGGAGCCACACGGGAAGAATTGGAGGACGGTCCACTTGTTCCAACCTGTGAGCTCCCACCCGGCTCGTGTCTCTATCGAGATAAAGCAATCAAATTCTCATTTGTAAACTCGTTTATATTCTCATTATCTTCAATTGTCGACAGAATTCTGCGCGTAATAGCGACATCACGATCAGAAGCAACTGTCTCAGGAATAACCACATCATCCGCAAGAACTATCTCCGCTATCTCCCAAAAACCTCGGTCATTGTTATTCGCCCTATCTGAATATTCGCGTTCACCTTCGATAACATCCTTCGTAATTAAAGTCACACCAAGAATAGTTGGAGTCTGATGCATTTTATTCAATTCAGCATCATTAGTAACGAATACCGGTGGCATCGGAATGGATGAATCCCCATAACCGTTGAATAGATATCTCAATTGCATATCGTATTGAGATTGATCGACATTCAGCTTATTTTGCAAATCGTGGTACATTTCTAAGTATGGTGTACTCTCTGTTATGGGAATTGCAATACAACCACGTATGTCACTCGTCTATCTCCATTCCCACCGATTATTTTCATTCAATTTGAAATCACCGAAATAACAGACAGGGATTATCATATTTGCATGAGGAAATTGATTTAATCAACTTTATTTATTAATTATAAGAAAAAATCAGTGCAGAGTCGATTAATTTGTTTGGTTTTCAATTATTAACTAAAAGGGTAGTATATAGTCCTTTCAACAATATATTGTTTTGTAATTGTACAAAACATTTAAGAGCATCTTTGTCTTTTACCCTATAAGAGGACAATGTCATAATATTCATGATTTTGAAAGTCAAAGTGGAATTTAAATCCTTTGACTGGGTCAAACTTAAAGTACCCCGAGCAACTGGGGCAATTTTAAAATTTTTCAAACGACATCGTAATGGTTGACTACAGGCAATTGCAAAAGTATCAAAACTCATCTCCAAATGACTCTTTAAATTTGAAATACTCTCTATTTTAAAGAGTCAATCCTTAAAATCATAATCCAAAAAACCTTTTAAATTAACATTTGTATTTAGAAAGTTGGCTTAAATCTGCAAATTTAGGAAGCCAAACTTATTCTCTATAATTAAAAATATTTAAAGTGTTTCAATTTTTAATGTAGAAAAATAATGAAATAATCTAAGAAAAATAGTTAAAGTAAAAGTTAGAGAAAAATAATAAAATATTTTTTTAGGAATAATAAAATTAAGTGTTAAATATGAAAAAACTTGAAGTTAATTGTTCCAATGGTCACTGAACTCAAGTTCATGTCTTTGATTGGTTACTGAAATTTAAAATGTCGAGTTTTCGTCACTAAACTTAGATCCTTGTCTTCGATTGCTTACTGAAATTTTAAATGTCGAGTTTTAACGACTAAACTTTAAAAAATATTGTACATTACTCACCGAATTTTGAAAAATATTGCATATTACTCACCTAACTTTGAAAAATGTCATATATTACTCAATGCAAATTCGATATCTTTCAAAATTCAACAGTTTCACTAGTAAGTAACGTACGGCATATTCTAAATTTCAGTGGTCAAAACTTGATATTTTAAACTTCAATAAGCAATCTAAGACATTGATCTAAGTTCAGTAATCAAAACTCGACATTTTAAATTTCAGTGACCAATTAAAGACATGACTTAAATTCAGTAATCATTGGAACAATTAGTTCAAAAGCTTATTGAGTAATTCGAAATTTTAACTCTATAAATTTATAAATGTTCTTTAAAGAATATAATATACTTTTTAAAAATAGAGAATCTTTTAGAGTTGCTTTTAAACTCATTAAATTAAAAATGCATATCGTGATGATAGAAGTTGCTTAATATTTGATTTTATTATATGTAATATTAGTACAAGTGAGTAATCGTTGGTTGGAATTACGAAGTTGAATTTTAGCTACTATTACTGTATAGTCTTTCTTCATTATGAATTTAGCAATTTAGACTATGTTTGAGCTATGTTTTTGGGAAAAAAAAAAAATAGATTTTGTATTTTAATTTTAATTTTAATTTTTTTTGTAAATATATGGTTAAAAAGTTGAAAAAAGTTTTGGATCCACATACAAACAGTGGAGGATTCAGACTTTTTGTGTTGTGGTGTCAAAAATTAAAATATAATTTAAAAAAAATAATATAGCACTTGTTTGATGGGGATAAAAATCAGACTTTTAGCAAAATTCGATAGAAGTTAGTGAAAATGTATGATTGTAAATTTGTAATTTCCATGTAATATGTGATTAAAATTCATTATTGATTTTGACTTAAAATAAAATCTAAATTTTAAGCCATACCAAACAAAAGCATAATATTAATGAAGCAAAGTTAATACATTAATATTTTGAAAATTTCGTATAATTACATAATTATCAATATTATTAAACAAATTGTGCTACCTCTATAGTTTTTTTTTTCATTGACAGATGTTGAGCTGATAGCCAGTAAATCAAATTGAATGTAAAAAGTAAATGAATTGAAATAAAATTTAAATTTAATTCAGGAAGAAAATGAAATTCTAATTTTAAATAAATGTAATTCAAAAGTAATTCAAATTACATTTAGTCCATAACGATCCTAAAATTTTTGATGTCATATTCTATGTAAAATTGTCTAATAAAATAATGTAATTATATTGAGAATTTTATCGTGCAAAAAAAAAATAAAGGCTAATAAAATAATTGATTTTTCAAAGAAAAAATGAGTTAGAAGTCTTTTTTTAAGACGTACGTTTACTCATATTTAATTATTTTTAATATCCGTTTGAATCATTCAATATGATTACGATGTAGTTCTTGAAACAAGATTCTTGATAACATAGGCGATTTGTGGATTCGGATAACATACGATCAGTGGCGACTTTTGAAAGTTATTGTATTATTTAAATTATTGAAATACTAGTTTAGAATGACTTACTTTGATGCTTCAAAACTTTTACTATAGTTGACAATTTTTCACGTTATTAATGAGCGGAAACTAGGCCATAAGTACTTCAAAATGGTATTAAAAATGCCATAGTTACATCATTTGGTATTCCATAATGAGTGCGTCAAAATAGATCATAAAATGATCAAAACAACTATTTTTTTGAAAAAAAAAATCCAAAAAATTTGCGGGGTCATTTGACCCACATAACCCCATGCGGGTTCATTCCTGTGTACTAATTTTTTTTATTGGGATAATGTGATTAAAAATGAGTTCGAAGAAAATGAGGGTGCGTTTGGTTTGCGTTTGCGTTTTCAATTTTTAATTCATTTTTAACTTTCTGTTTTGAGGGACTATTTTCGAATTACAGAAAACGTGTTTGGTTTGTCATTTTGAAAAAACAATTTTTCAAAATAGAAAATGCGTTTGGTTTAAAATTTTTAGAAATTGTTTTATGACATTCAATTAATTTGATTATTTAGTAAAACATAAAAATTTTATACTAATATATTACCAGATAATATATATTTTAAACTTGATGAATTTACTATTTTTCTTGCTATAAAAATAAAATAATAAATAATAAATTTTTTAAAATTTTTTTATGACATTTATTCAATTAATTTGATTATTAATAAAATATAATAATTTTATGCCAAAATATTACCAGATAATATATATTTTAAACTTGGTGAATTTACTATTTTTTTCTACTACAAAATTAAAATAATAAATTTATAGATCAAAAATTGGAATAATTGTAAAGAAAACAATCAGTCCGTCCTTCATCCTTTTAGATGTATTTTACTGTTACTTGGACAGTAAAAAATGAAATAATACTTCTTCCAAATTTTAATCAACAAATAAAAAACAATAATGAAAATTAAAAAATGTTGTGAGTTTTAAAATTATTATGCTTTATTAAATTATATCAAATTACAACATTTTATTTTAAAAGTAATGCTAAGCATTCCCTAGATATATAAAAAAGAAAAAAGAAAACGGAATGTTTGGGGTATTTTCGAAAACTAAAAATAGAAAACGGCAAACCAAACTCGCTCTGAGTTTTTTGATAATGAGATGTTCAAATGTTGAACATTTAAGAGTCAGGCATGACATGACATGACAACCTTTTTGAAGAAACAGAAGGTAACTGAGTAGGTCTTATTGCACTTCGACGTTGGTTGGTTACCTGACAACTAATTCATTCCAATTCCATCATTCGTCAACTATTGCCCACCTGCCTGCCTGCCTGCCTCGTCTTCATAGGTAATAGACAATACCACACCATTGTAAATTATCAAACCTCTGTCCTCCTCCTTAACTCAATTGCCATAAACAAAATGAATTTTTTTGGGGGGAAATCTAGTATTAATGTGGATATTAGGGTGAGGCTTCTTTCTTGTAGCAAGAGAATAGAAGAACGATTTTGGAATGATTAAGAAATTTAAAAATTATTACAAAAAATGGAAAAAGAAAAACTGCTCGAATATCATAAAGAGAACGTGATTTTTGTTGCACAACATGAATAAATATAACTTATGTAATAAAAGAAAAGAAAAGAAATCATCGGGCAATTATTAGTATATAAAAGGCTAATCATATTACAACGGCTAGTTTTTATTTTGGGAAATAATACACAATTGATAGCTTTACTTTCGTCCTATGTTGTCAGCAATAAATTAAAAATTAAAAATTAAAATAACTCTTAAAATGAGCTAATTGGTACTTTTACTTTTTTGTCCTAGTCAAAGTGACTACGAAAATAAAATATAAAGTTTTTAAGAGGGGCGTTTGTTTCCCATTTTTGTAAAAATGAGAATAAAAAATATAGTCGTTATGGACCCCACATAAGAGGTATAAATTCAAATTTGGTGACTTGATATGATGGATAACGATCATATTTTTCATTTTAATGAAAAAAGAATGAAAAACAAATAGGGGCTAAACATTATGATGGCGTTAATTTTTAGAAATGCAAAACTAATCCTAAGTTAAAAAATACGTAACGTATCAACTACTCCATAAAATTTTGAATTCAAAAAAGCATCAAATTGTATAATGAGTGGGTATCTTTCTTTATTCTTGCAATGCTACTTTAAGGTGTTAAACATTTTGTTGGCGTTAAAATCACTTTAAAGAAATTACGAAAATATAATTGACACCTAAGTTTTTAAACAAAAAAGATCTCACTATAAATGCATGACTGGAAGATTCAATTCCTCAAGTAGGTAAAAGTAAAGACGTTGCAATTAAGGTTAATAACAAAAGAATAATGTTATTAATCATCATCGCAGTGACATTATTACAATATTATTCAATGAAGTTGTGGTACATTTTTAATCATTAAGCAATGTAAACGATTATTAATCACCAATGATAAATATGAATATTCATAATATAAAAGGAGTTGGACCCACAAATATGCCACCAATGATCTCACCTTCCATCTCTTAGAGCGGGATGGGTATAAAAAAGAGCAAATGTACTTGTGTAAAAAGTAAATAAACACAACTTTAATTTTTCCTTGTTCTTTAGGCCCAGCCAAACAGTTTATATATTTATTCACCAAATTGAAAGGTAATTTGGGGTCCGAAACTTACCAAGCAATTATTTGGCTACTCTTTTAAATTGTTTATAATCGTTCCATATATTTCGTGGAATCTACATATATTATTTACTTATTTATCACTCATTTTATTTATTTATAATTAAGTAATTAAAAAATAATTGACAATATTGAAGACATCACTCACATTTACATTATCTTCCCATACTTCAACTTTTAAAAAAACTTCTTCCCATTGACCACCTTTAAAATCAACCAACGTTGAACATAAGCTAAAAAAAGGCTAAGCCCTTGTTTGGTTCCCATTAAATTAAATTTTATTTTTCCCTCTCATATTTTTAATCATACAATCGTCTTTAATATAATATTACCCGTAACTTGAAAACTTTTCTTTCTTCTTCAATCACACATTCTCTAAAAAAACATTATTCTACCTATTAAAATTTGAAATAATGAGGGACAAACGAGAGCTAAATGTATTCCAACTATTTTTTTTAACAGCACCATATTTAATTGCACGAAAGGTCCATAAGCTTTACTCAAATACTCAAATTTCAACCTTTTCTCATCACATTTATATGGGGATGTTTGAGCCACATTATTTTGGTAAAATACATTCTTAAATAGTGTATTAATGGAAAATGTGTGATTCAAAAATAAGAAAAAAAATTTGATTTGCGTGTAATATTATTTTATTGAAGAATGTGTGGTTAAAATAATGTCAAGTCACTGTTTAAGAATGCATTTTTTTGAAATAATGTACATTTTGCTAACTAGGACATCGTCTCTAATAATGATTTTCAATCCAAAAAATCATTAAGAGGGGAGTAACAAAACTTAGTTGTCTCTTGTAAGAAAAAAAAAGGAACATATGCAAAATTGCAACTAAATATCTCTCTCTCATTTTAAAGCAAGCTCAGTGGATTAAAACCATCATTAAGAACAATATTTGCTCATTAACTAAAGTTAAAGATGATTACAATGAAAAATAAAGGATAGAGATGTAAATATGAAAATCAATAAATATTAAATTTTTTTTAAGCAAATTAGATGTAATGAGAATATAAATCACTCAAATATAAATTGTTAATATAGTTAATTTGTCTGATTACATATAATAGAGAACTGGTCGGAGAAGGAAGTCATTAAATTATTGATCAAATGGAGATCAAGATGGATATTACAATAAGCCTTTTGATTAATTAAGATTTTTGTTGCTTCATTTGGATATGGCAGTGGGAGTTCTATGTTTTGCTTCAAATCAATAGTCAAAAATAAAAAATAAAAAAATATTGGCAGTTTGATAATATTGTGAAGTGGGGTTAAGTTTTGATTGTTATAAGGCTACTTAATGTATTAATTATTTATAAAAAAAAGCCAAACTACAAAGAAGAAGATTGATTTCTATATCTTTTTTAGGGCAACTTAGATATTAATAATTTGCGTTTGACTGAGTTTATGACACTAGATGATCTTGAAGGTGATCGAAGGAGGACACATTACTTAAAAGTTAAAATAGGAGGAGAGTAGTGTAAATTTTTAAATGTGATGTAGCATATCGAATATTATAAATTAATTGAGGATGTCTTTAATATTATCTAAAATGTCATAACTTTATTTTATTTTACTTTATTCTTTAACCCAACCATACTCTCTTCCTTTCTTCACCAAGTTGAAAGGTAAATTGGGTTGAGAATTCATGTTCCCATGCCTACACTCAGCATCCTTCTCGTGGTGTGTTCTATAGAATCACTATTTAATGGTCCTCTCTCATTTCTTTAAAAAAAAAAAAAAAAAAAAAAAAAAAAGGGGCATGAAGGTTCAAAGTAATAAGAATTTGAAGACGTTTTAAAGAAGACATATCCTAATATAACAAGACAAAAGTAAGATCAAAGCACCTGCCGAGAGGTAATCAAATTCATGATGTGTGCATAATCATCATCATGTTTCAAAATTTAGAATTTTATTTTGTATTTGATATCTTAATTGTTTTCAACCATCTACATTCCAGAAAAGAATTGAATTGCATTCTTTCGCCACACTTTGATTAGGTCCTATTTGATTCCCATTATTTTAAAACTCTTCTTTTTCTATATGATTATTTCTAATTGCACATTTACTAATAAAATGTTTTTAAAAGTAAACATTTGTCGAGGTTAGTGGTGTTGTCATCGTCCTAATAAAATTTTGACACTTTCATTATTATTTAATGTGTTAAGATTTTATTGGAGAAGACTCTTTAAGGGAGTGTTTGACACAACTTTTTATGGGAAAATGAATTTTATAATAGTAGATTGATGTAGAATGTATGGATGAAAAATAAGGAAATTTTTTTTTATATAAGTGTAATATTATTTTAATGAAAAATGTGAGATTAAAAAAAAATATATATTATGATAAGAATAGAAATCAAACGGGCCTGAATCTCTCTCTAAACTAGAGCCACGGTTGCTCAAACCTAGAAAAATGGGATTATTACCCCCGAGGGCACATCCCAACTGGCAAAGATAAGAGCGTTTCAAGGCTGGCAGATCAGAGGCCGTGAGTTCGATTCCTGGAAAGCTCTTGGAAGGCAGATATTCTCCTGGAAGGTGGGATTTATCCTGGAAGGCTGGAACTCTACTGGAAGGCAATGTGCAAAGATGAGAAACGACTTGTTTGACACTTTGGCAGATCAGTTGGGGGGGCTTTTGAGCACTGGTCAGTTTGGGGCACAACTTGCGGTTTAACCTGTCTGCAGCTTGAAGGGTCAAGGTGTAGACTCCAGGATTTAGTCACTATAAGGTGGATACCTGAATATCAAAACAAAAAAAAAAAGAAAAAACAAAGAAAAAGAAAAATGGGATTATTAGTGTAGTAAGAAGTGAATAAAAACGCAATTTTACTGAAATTTAGGATTACTTAAAATTGCTTTACTATTAACCAAATTGGAAGACAATTTGAAGTCCGTAATTTACACTATACTTAGTACGCTCACTTGCCTGCTTTGGCTTGCTTTTGTCTTGTCTGTCACGCCATTTCTCTCTGCAGTTGTACCGGAAAGATACTCCGATCGGAGCGTGTCGCTCAATCGCCCGCGTAAGTAAATTTTTAGTTGCGTGCCTCGTCGCGAGCTCACATTTGATTTGGTACTTTCCTAGTATCGCTTGCCGTTAAATCTGAGCGATTCTATCTATTTTCCATTCATAGATTGTGTTCCTGTATGCGTAGGTCTATCTATGTGCAGTATTAAAGTAACAGTGTACTTAGGCTTCTGGATGTTTCTGTAAGTGAACGTTGACACAGGCATGAAATGCGAGAAAAACGATTTTCTCGCGATCGTTTCAAGAAAACATAATGGAAATCCCCATATTACGATTTTATTTTTTTTTTAATTTTTAATGTACAAAATGTTTTTCTTTGATTTTTAATGTGATTTAACTTTGTTTTGAAGTAGTTAAATTTGCTTTTGGGGGGGTTTTTTCCTTTTTTGGTGGGGTATCCATTTTTCGCTCTGTGTTCCCTTGAATAATATTTAAATGTAGTTTCTGTTTTAGAAGGATAAAAAGCTGATGGAACCTGAGGATAGCTCTTGGTTTGCTCCAAATGGTCACCGCTTCGAGTCCTAGGGCCACTAAGGTGACTCCGTGGGAGTTGAGGTGCGTGTAAACTCGTCCGGAGACCCACGGTCATTAAGAAAAAGGACAAAAAGCTGATGGAAATAAATTTTCTTTAGTTTTATTTTCTCATCAATATCATGCCTACAAGGAGTCTAATGACTGATTTATTAAATACTTTCTTTTGAAACCATTTCCATTATAGAAAATGTTTGGATGGGGGCATTTTGATGCATACACTGTTTTGAATCACTCTTTTCCATTTGTTATATTGATAAGTACTTTGCATAATTCTGCATACAGTTTTGATGAGTCTCCTTTGGCATGTCACCGACTAATAGAATTCTTGTCTAATTTCGAGATTTTTCCATTTCAATCTAGGGGCTGCTTCTCTCGGTGTATTCCAAAAAAGGAGCCCGAGGAAAGCAGACCTGAAGAGTGAGCCTTGCGCTCCCCTTGAAGCGTAGGACCATTCGGTAATGTTCCCAAGCGAGCGGGGAGCTAAGCAGTAGCCATTCTGGGTCTACTGGTGCTACCTGCTTTGATCAATGTGCCAAGACTTTGACAGGATACAAATAACTGGTGCTCTCTTGTGGTATTTTGTGGGGATTCTATCGCTGTAGGATTCCTATTCAAGATCACTGCAGGGTTGGATACATTATACGTTAAATCTCTTTTTGCCCCTTCATTCTATCTAACACTATATCTATTGAAATGTCCAATGCAGTTAAACCTTTTCGTGCACATTAAGTCCTATGAGTTGTATTTTACATCTATCTTCTAAAATTAAACAGCATAGAAACTAAATTAGGTTAATTTTTATTGTTTAAAATTTTGAACGACGAGAATATTTAAATTTTAGTAATTTATGTAACTTTTCGGTATGGTGTACACAGGTGTGCTGGAGTTGTTTATGTGTTGGAATAATGTTTCCTATATCTTGTTCTCACTGTGATTTGATCTGTTCAGAGACTTTGTACGAAGATGAGTTCGGGAAAATGGGGTTCGAATCCTTCCAGTAGTGGTCCTTCTGGTCCATCATTTAAGGGGAAAGGGGTCTCAAATGTCTCTAGCCCTGCTGTTGAACAATTAAGTCATGGAGTGTCAGATTTGAATTTGGGTTCTACACAAGATGATGGGTGGGGGGTGGTGTATGGAAAGAAGTCAAAAAACAGGACTGGAAGTAGTGCTCCAAAACAATGGGGTCCTAAGAATTCCAATCCTCCTCACAGGGCATGGGACAATCCAGATACTGTGCAAAAGTTGGGATTGCGAAATTCTGGTGGATCTGGCCAGACCCAGCCTGCACTTCCTTCTGATTCTAGAAGATCTATGGGCAGAGGAAATGGTAAACTCCAATCATCTAACCTATGTCCTGACACTAACTACGTTGCGACACCTGCAGTAATTCCTCCTCCTCTAAAGAATGGGTGGGAATGGTCTACCAGAACTTCTAATCAGTCCTCAGAAGATGGACAAAGATTTAATCCTGGGGATGCTCTGGCTGCTGATGTTGACGACGAGGAAGAGGAAGAGGAGTTGTCAGATGTGGATGATGACACTGACGAGGGGCTTCTCAGTGATGACTTCGATTCAGATGAAAGCCAAAAGAGTCACGAAACGCGGAAGAAGAACAGATGGTTTAAGGAACTTTTTGATTGTCTTGATACTTTGACTGTTGAGCAGATCAATGAACCAGAAAGACAATGGCACTGCCCAGCTTGCAAAGGAGGTCCTGGGGCTATAGATTGGTATCGTGGCTTGCAGCCCCTTATTTCTCATGCGAGAACTAAAGGATCCAAAAGGATGAAGCTTCATAGAGAACTTGCTGAGCTTTTGGATGAGGAGTTGAAGAGAAGGGGAACTTCAGTAGTAACGGCTGGTGAAACTTTTGGGAAATGGAAAGGTCTGAAAGAAATAGCTGATAAAGAGATAGTATGGCCTCCTATGGTGATCATCATGAATACCAGGCTTGAAAAAGATGATAAGGATCAGGTATGATGACATGTTAGCCTCCATTTGGATACAATCTATAAATTGGTCTATAAATTAAGTGAAGTCAAATATTAATTTAAAAATGTTGTGGGACTCGCTACTATTCGTCTTAGTATTCCTACTAATGAACCATTTATAAATTTTCCAAATGTAGGCTTGATGTTATTATTATGATTATGTATGTATATATGTTATGTACGAAATTATTTACACTAGAACTCGTGTTATTATGAACTGCAATAATCAGTGGGCTGGCATGGGAAATCAAGAGCTTCTCGACTATTTCAGTCCATATGCTGCAGTGAAGGCTCGACATTCATATGGTCCACAGGGGCATCGGGGCATAAGCGTTCTGATTTTTGAGGCTTCAGCAGTGGGATATGCAGAGGCTGAGCGATTAAGCAAACATTTTGAAGATAATGGTAGAGATAAGAAGGGTTGGGAGCAGAATAGGGTTCCTTTCTATCCCGGTGGACAACGTCAACTCTATGGCTACATGGCAGAGATGCGAGACTTGGACAAGTTTAACTACCATTGTCATGGTTCTCTCTCTCTCTCTTTATATATGTATAATATATATTATGTCATTCATTTATATGTTTAGACCTTGTTTGGGCCCAATTATTTCCATTAGAATATATTTTTCAACAGTGATTTGACTTCGTTTTAACCACACATTTTTCATTAAAATAATATTACACTTAAATCCAAAACTTTTCTTTATTTTTTAACCACACATTTCCCATCATTACACTATTCAAAAATGCATTTTTTTTTGGCAAGAATGGGGCTCAAACAAGGGCTTAGTTTGATTTTAACATAACTGTATATATACATGTATACCCTCCACTCAAGTTGTCTATCCAGGTATGGGACAAGTGAATCTCTTAAAAAATTCTTTAGTTTTGATTTTAATTTATAGCTTAACATGCTGAAAAATGCTTAGGAAAATCCAAGCTGAAGTATGAAATGAGATCCTATCAAGAAATGGTTGTGAATCAAATGAAGCAGATGAGTGAAGATAACCAACAGCTGATGTGGTTTAAGAATAAAGTTGCCAAAGAACAGAGAAACAATAAAGCTCTTGAAGAGTCTTTTGGTTTGATATCTGAAAAGCTGAGAAAGACGATGGAAGAAAACCGGATTGTAAGACTGAGGACCAAAATGCATCACGAGCAACACAAAGAAGAGGTATGTTTGGTATTTTCTATAGATATCAAAGCAAAAAGCTGATTTTTAATTGTTGCAAATAAGATAAAGTATTGAGTAATTTCTAGGGATTGGAGCTCCCAATCTACTTTCAGTTGGCTGTGAATGATCATGTTCTTTGAGGTTTGTTAAAAAAAGCCGGAATCAACTCATGTATCAGGAACTGATGAATTGAAAAACCTTGAGCTTTGTTCAACTACACTCCAGAATCAGTTTTTTCACAAGATCCAGAATATTAAAGTTTTGTATATTCATCGAATGTAAAGGCTGAAGGGATCTCTGTTATTGACGCAATAATTATTTTATTTTTTTATCAGATGGATTACCAAGAGCAATTCTTCAAAGATCAGATCAAGCAATTATATGATGCCAGAAATGTGAAGGAGGAGACTTTTGAGAAGATTCAGCAGGATCAGCGCGTGAAGGTTACAGAGACTGTAGTAAACCTGTCGTCAATTGGGGATCGCCAAAGCAGGTAATAGCTTTTGACATCCTTTGGTCTCATAAGCAATTCTTTTTCAATTGCAATCCATCAGTCTTGGTGTAAGGTTTAGCATGGAATTCCATTTATTGAGATTATGGACGTGTTTGATTGCAAGCATGAAACTTACATGAAAAGAAAATAAGTTGTTGCCTAGAACTTATTTGCATGAAAATTGTTAATTAAATGTGTTTGATTTGCTTAATTTTCAATTTAGAAAATGTTGTACTTTTCCATCTTTTGGTGTTCGATAGCCAGTATTTTACATGAAAATAGTCATTTTTTTGGGAACTTGTTAGAACAGAGAGTAAAATTGAGTATTTGGGAAGCGTAAATTGCCTTGAAAATAAAAACCTACTTCCACATAAAGAAAATGCTTTCCTATTTTTGAGGAAACATGACCACGTGACCAACTTTTGGAAGATATTTTCCATGGAAAAAATATCAATCAAACACCCGAAAAATAGGAATTTGGGTGGAAAAGGGATTTTCCATGAAAAATATAGTCAATTAAACACATCCTAAGTGATATCAAAATACATTTAGGAAGGGCACATTGGAGCTTGCCTTAAACAGCTCTGGGGGTTTTTTCTAATCTGAAGTTACGAATAAATAATTATTTGCTTGTGTGCTTGCCAAATTATACAGAGAGATTCTTCGTTTTATGAAAAAAAATACTATTTCTCATATTAGCAATATTTTTACAGAAAATAAAAACTCCGATTTTTGTCGTGAAACCTTACATGTTTATTAATATTTAGGAGAGGGATTTCAAATTACAGTATTGATAGGCAGTAGCAATTTTAGGACTCTTAAATTAATTTATTGATCATTGCAGTGGCTCTGTTTGGATCTCTTGTTATGTTATGTTGTTACTGTTTTTGCTACAAATCTGGCTTTAGTAGGTTTTATTTTACTGTTCTTACTATTTTGATGATTTCATTTCAGGGAGGAGAAAATTGAAAAATTTATCCGGCTACAGGACGAAGAAATGGAAGAATATGTTGCTGAGAGGGAAAAATTGATGAAAGTTCACGAGGAGCGGATGGTTTCTTTGAGGCGTAAGCACTTGGAAGAAGAGGTTGCCCTTGAGAAGGAATTTGATGAAGAATTCAATAGGCTGATGGAAAAATACACCCCACATGATTCAAAGCAGCTTGGAAACCAAGAAATTTAGCCTGGTGGCCTTGTTATGGTTTAAATAGAAGTTTTACCGTTCTCGCTTAGAAATACCCAAATAGATCGCAATGGCGAATTTGGCACCTGTTTTTGTTTGCAAATGGAACGTCTGAATTTGACCCCTCTTTGTTTTTAATTTATCAAGGGCAAGTTTACTATAATGTTTTGTTAATTATGAGCCAATTTAATAGTATATTATCCTTCCGAACGTTGTTATAGCAAATTTAGTGCTCGCTAGTGTCTTGCTTGTGTTGAAACGGGTTTTGTTGGTTGGTTATTCTCTTTTGGATTTGACTTTTGTATTGGCAGCAAATGATCTGGGATTCCTTGCTATTTGTGTTAAAAATCTTTTCCCGGGGTACGCTCCAATCTATGTATGCTTTGGCTATCTAATGAAGTATTGTGTTCACTCTAAAATGAATTACAAATTTCAGGAAGGTGGTCCAATTGGTCTTAGTGATATTGAGAAGAGAAGAATGGATGTGCATTTAACAGACGAGGAACTGAAGGAGAGCAGAAAGAAATGGACTCCCCCACCTTCTAAGGCTGAACGAGGTGTTCTTTACAAGGTATGAGGAATGTTCATTGCTATACACATTATTCCAAAGTTTGTAGTAGCCAATTCATCAAACCGGGATTTTCTTTATTTTCAATACATAAAGAGCGTTCAAGCAGCTTCAAAGGGATGTGTTACCGATGAATAGTAGAAATGCGTTGGTAGGAAGGCATAGAGAAACACCAACTGTAGTACTTGGGGCGCATATTTCTTGCGGCTGATTAGAGTAACCGAGTTTATGCTTGATTTTCCATTACGATTAAATTCACGATATCCTACTCTTAGAATTCGTAGTTGCATGTCTAGTCTTTTCCCATCCTTCATTTGGCTGTTGATTGAATTATATGGGAATTTCTTTGAATATTGTGGTGTTAAACAGATTTTTCTGAGCAATTTTTTCTTTTCTTTTTTCTTTCCCCCTTCTTTTTCATTTTTTTATGCCTTTTTTTTTTTTATTGCTCATTCATTGAAACTCATTTTTTTCCAATTCATTTTTTTAATCGTATATTCTCAATAAAATAATTTTATAAATAAGTTCAAATTTTTGTTTCTAATTTTTAACAACACATTATTTCAAAAAAATCATTTTTTATAAATTTATTTTCAAAAGGCGAGACTCAACACATAGCTTGTTTGTTGCACCATAGTTAGGGATGGCAATCGGGTTCGTCGGCTCGGGCCACCCGTGACTTGGCTCAAAAAAAAAAATTTATCCCGTCTAGCTCGAGGCTTGGACCGAGCCCTATTTTGGGTTGCTGGGCAAAGCACGAACCAGCCCAAGTGGCTTGCTGGTTCAGGCTCACAAGCCTATATATATATATATATTAAAGGTAGCAAATAAAATTAAGGCAGCAAGCAGTAACCGACTGCATTAGAAAAAGGCAGCTTCCTCAGCTCAGAAAGACCCAAGCCTAATTTTTTTGTCGAGCTTTTGCTTAGCTCAGTTTGAGCTCGAAAAAAAGCTCGATCATTTTATTCGAGCTAAACTCGAGCCTCAAATTTCGGTTCACGAACCAACTCAACTCGGCTCATTGGCATCCCTAACCAAGGCCAAAATCAACTTCCCAATTGTAAGAAATTATTTAAAAAAATGGCAGTGACAATTACTTATCCTTCACTTCTATCCAATATGAGGTTTCCCTAAAACTTTCCAATGAATTGGAATGAAAAGATCCCTAATTTTCTTCTTTTGAACAACACTCGTTTTGGATATGTAAACTTTCATAGCTAGCAAAATCGTAAAGAATAAGATAGTGTGTGAAATGTGGGGTCTTTTCCCCTTTTCAATTCAATACAACATGAATATGAATGATTTTTCAAAAATGGAAATGAATTGAAGATGAAACAGAAAGATAATTGGTCTATGAAACAAATTGAGCCCATTGGTTGGCTAAATAATGTATTGGACAGCAGCTAAAAGTATTGAATGCAAGAAGTTAATAGGGATGCAGATAAAAAAAAAAAAAAAAAAGGTTAAACTCCAACCTTGAGGGCCTCCACCGCCCCGCTCCTAGAGCTTTGTGAGGGAGATAAATCGCGGGATGTGCCGCAATAGGCCAAGGAACAAGAGCTGCTTGTACACTGCGCCTACAATGAGTCCAATTCCATGTCTCAGAAATCGAACCCCCACATTGCGGCTGTCAGCAAGACGTGAAATAACCTCACTCTTGTCATTTTCACCACTGGGCTATACCCCGGGGGCGGGATGCAGAAAAAAGAGAGTATTGAGTGATTGTCCGATTCATATTTGGTAAGTTGAATCGGACACTTAATATGATTCAAGATGAGAATTTCTTTTGTAAAATTTGTTAATTATTCAAACCAATATATTAAATACGCAATTGAAGCTCATTTGTATAGAGTCGTTCTATAGAGCTGCTTCTTTTTTGTTAGAAGAGTTTTCGGATGAATCTACATTATGCTAGTTTTCTTTAAAAACGCTTAGGGCCTGTTTGAAAGCACCATTTTCCATGGAACCACCAAATTTGTGTTTTATGATACACTAAATTTTTCATGGAATTACTTTCCTACTTTTTCCTCACGTGATGGCGTTTTCTTGGTTTTGAAGGAATTCCAATTCTTTTGGTTTTGGTGAGAATTGGATTTTTTAGGAATAACTTCTTTTTTTTTTTTTTTTTTTGTGCAATGAAAACAAATTCTATCTACAATCATAAAAAAAATTTCTCTATTTAATTGACAATTTTTATGGAAAACAAAGCCAAACGAATACCAAGAGATCCAAATTTCAACATTTTTGAAGTGAAAAATTATATTAATCAAACACATTTAATTGACAATTTCCAATAAAACAAATTCTAAGCAATTCACTTTTCTAGAATTCGTTTTCTTTCCACTCAAATTTCATTCTTTCAATCAAATGGACCTTTATAGTCAGACAAAACAGTTTTATAAAATAATTCAAACATGTTCAAAGTCGTTTTTGACTAGCGTTGTTATAGCAAATTTAGTGCTCTTATAACTTAGTGAATAAGTCTATTACTATTTGCTTACTTTGTCAAGCAAACGTACCTAATAAATCATTTTTCATTATTTAAAAACTTTTTTTTCTTAAATAATTAATTTAAATTATCAAACTGAACAAAATTTATAGGGCTGTTATTCAAATCTCCAATATTTTATTTGTAAAATCCAAGTGCTCGTATCGTGTGCTGGCAGTCTTCTCAAAGACACATAAACAAAGCTTTAACAAGACTGAAACTGCAACCATTAAATTATAGTTTATGTAGAAAAATATGAACAAACAAAAACTGCACTTGGTAAATTAAAAACAAATAAAGTGGAAGATCAATTTGCTATACATTCCCATTCAACATTCCCATGGCAGGAGGAATAAACAAGAGGCCTTGGTTGCTACGTGTATAAGGAAATAGGTAATACCAAAGGGAGGAAAAGGAAAGAAAAAATGTCCACCACACAATGTCTTGAAGTAGACATAATGGAACACTTAGAAAATGTATCCCTAGCATAATAAATTTCCATTGTCAAAAGCATGGGCAGATTCTGAAAATTTTTGGCGCACAGGCTAAAATTTAAAAGTCAATATAATAAATTTATATATTATATTAAAGTCAAATTCATTTAATTTGAAGCTATTCCCGACGAGGTTTTAAAACATAAAATTCTTCTACCATAGAATCTATATCTATCTTTTGAGCAAGTTCTCGTTCGATGAAGAGTGTCATACAATCAGCATGAAGTTATCCTCCATTTGTTACGAAGATCCATCTTCACATGTTTCATTGTTGAAAATATTCGCTCAGTAGTCGCGATAGAAATAGGTAAAGTCAGTACAAGACGAATCAGTCTAGTAACCATAATATAAATCTCCGATCTTCTACTCTCAGTTAACTGTCAATATAACTCAACAAGTGTAGATACTTGAAATCGAGATTCAATCTCTCTAGCTCATAGTGTCGCAACTCATATTCCAAAGTACGAATATCTTGGCTTGAAAAATTTTTAGGATAGAATTTCTCAGCAAGTGCACAAATATCGAGACTGTTAAATGATGCAAATGAATCTCTAGAATCCAAAGCTGCACTGAGTGTGAGAAGTTCAACTGATGTATCATTGAATCTTGTATTTAATTCCATCAATATGTAATCTATTGCTCCATTGAAAACATCAGAGTTATAATGATGCTTTATTGTAATTGGATCACTAGAACGACAAGGACCAACCTTATATAAACTTTTCTAAATATGGTATCTCAATACCATGTTTTGAGCAAAACTTTTTCACTTCCTCAAGAAATTCTTCCCAATCATCATCTCTTAGTTTGTGGAGGAGTTTTGTTGTAGTAGAAACGAATTTCATAGCGGTCAAGATGTCTTGAGATTTCCTTTGAAGGGCCTAACAAAGAACTTCGGTTATTCTCATGATGGTATGCATTAAATGCAAACTGAACATAAAATCAAAACTTTTCATATGTTTGTACCACGAACTTTGCCTCAGGATCTTCCATTTGAACAATGAACATTAAGATTTTCAAACGTTTTGGAAGTTGCATTATACATATCTATTAAGCTCTTTATAGAGTCATAATGAGAACTCCAACGAGTTGCTCCTGATCGTTGTAAATTACCTACTTGATTTGCTCCGCTTCTCGACTCACTCTCCCTAGTAGCTAACATATACTCAATTTCATTTCCTTGAGTAGATTGTAACTCCGTAATGCACTTAGGGAAAGAAGTGATAATATTGATAATATTGTCCAGATGAGAAAAGAACTCCCACATAACATCAACTTCTTTAGCTGCATAAACCAATACAAACTGTAATCGATGAGCAAAACAGTGGATGTAATACACATACGGACAATCTCTAAGAAATAATGCCTGAAGTCCATTCCGAGCGCCCTGTATATTATTAGCACCATCATATTCTTGGCTTCTCATTTTTGTCACTTCAAGTTTATGTTGAGCAAGATCATTTACATTCTCATTTTTTAAACTTGATGTGGTGACATCTATATACTATTTACAATCTCATTCTTTTTCAATTTATTAATGATATTCCACTTCAAGTTCATGTTGAGCAAGAACTTTTTGAGAAAATTACAGAAAATCGTTCCATGTGACCAACAGACAGATAAGTGGCAAGGAATATAGCTATGATTCACAACATAAATGCAGTGACAACAATGTCAACTGGGCTGGAAGTACTAAGAAAGAAGTTGGACAAACCAAGTCAAAATATGAACATGGTACACAAATCAACACCAATCTATGAGGGTTGGGATAGATCATACAACTGCAAGTTATCCATTAGCATCCATGCATGTACCAATTTGAGAAGGTCAATTATTTGCATAACTTTTAGAGACAACAAAACAATCCTTACTCCAACACTTCTATTCTAGGTTGGAGCAAGCATCTTAACTTCTTCTGAGTTAATAATCAAGGTCAAAGATGTCAGATTTAGGGCAACCCATAATGATTTCAACAACAACAATAGAAGAAGTAATCATTGGAAAAATTAATGGCCCTGTTCATTACCAAAAGCGAGATAAATTTCCAAAACCAACAAACTACAATAAAAAATTTGAAAACTCATGTGGGATCTCTCAGCTGCATTGGCCAACAAAATACAAGGTACCTACTAAGTAATATAGAAAAGAACCCACTGGAACAGGTATTAGCACTTAAAGCTGTAGATTATGCAATTATAGAGACATCATAAATCAAGTCTGCTACCCCCTGTTTGAGCTTATATTCTACCTATTCCATTTTTTCAATGGCTTTGAAGACAGCCTATAGAGGAACAAATTCAGGCCATTACAACTAGAAGTGGAGTTCGACATCCAGACATAGTAGCAAAAGAAAATGGGACATAAGAGAATCAAGTATCTACCATCGACAAAGAACAAGTAGGTCAATCTAAAAAATCAACTCAAGTTAGTCAAGAAGCCACTAAAGCAAGTACTAGAAGTTAAAGCTGTAAATTATGCAATTATAGAGATGGCATCAGTCAAGCTCGCTACCTTTGTTTGGGCTTATGTTCTATCTATTCCATTTTATCAAAAGGACTTCAAATATATCCTAAAGAGGAATAGGTTTAGGCCATTACAACTAAAAGTGGAGTTTAGCTACTAGAAATTACTATGAAAAAGAAAGGGGCAAGGAAGAATCAGGTACCTACCACAGGCAAAGAACAAGTGGGTCAGTCTGAAAAATTAGCAAGAGTTAATCAAGAAGCCACTGGAACAGGTATTAGCAGTCAAAGCTGTAAATTATGCAATTATAAAGATACCATCAATCAAGCCTGTTAACCCTTTTCGAGCTTATGTTCTGCCTATTCCATTTTCTCAAAAGACCTCGAAGATAGCTTAAAGAGAAATAGGTTCATGCCATTACAGCTAGAAGTGGAGTTCGGCTACCAGAATTTACTGTGAAAAAGAAAGGGACAAGGAATAATCAAGTACCTTCCATAGGCAAAGAACAAGTGGGTCAATCTGAAAAATCAATAAAAATAATCAAGAAGCAAATAATCAACAGGTTAAGGCAATCATTCCTATCAATAAACACACACCTCCAGTCCCATTCCTTCAAAGGTTAAGAACAATAAACTGGACAAACAATTCAAGATGTTTTTAGATGTCCTCAGAAAACTTCACATCAACATTCCTTTCGTTGACATCATTCTACAGATTTCCTATTGTACTAAATTTTTTAAAGAGATGTTGACCAAAAAGAGAAAACTGCCAGTAGATGAAACAATAACTTTGACAGAAGAGTGTAGTGCAATCATACAACATAAGTTGCATCTTCTACTAAAAGATCTAGGGCACTGCACCTAGCTCTATATGAAATTCACATGATTCAAATGCTTTAATTGATTATGGAAAAAGTATTAATTCAATGCCACTGTCTATCTACCAAAACTTGGGATTAAAAGATCCAAAAGCAACATCAATGATCCTACAACTAACTGACTGGACACTCAAGCATCATTATGGAGTAGTATAGAATATGCTCATCTTCTTTCCTGCTGATTACATCATACTTGATATAGATGCTCAGCACATGCATTAATTTTGGAAAGACTATTCTTAGCAACTACATGACCGTTAATGGGTTTTTGCGAAAGGTGATTTATTCTTAATGGTGGAAGAAAAACAACAAAACTTCACAATGAATGCTCTACTCGAGCAACCACTTGACATTGAGGAATGTCGAAAGAACGACCATTAGGAAAGAAACAAGAACAAGAAGGAAGAATGTGGAATTGTTAGACGGCATACCAATGTAAATCTTATAATCTGGAAGCTCAAAGATGAATTGAAACGATCAATGCAGCCGATGCAAGGCTGTAAACTCTCTTTTCTAACCACCATAAATAATCGAAATAACAAAGTCAAGCTAATAGCTATAAATAAGTGCGTCTCTTCTCTTTTATTTATTTTACTTTTTAGATAACAAACTAGTATTTTTATATTCTTTTTTAATATTATATGGTATTGTATCTCCATATTCTTCCTTTATTGTGTGTTTTGAGCTTATTATAAAGTATTCCACATTATGACTATTTTTTACTATTTTGAAGGAACATGATGCATGAACATATTGGACAAGAGAAAAGATATAGCAAGTGATCGAACACTTTGATGCCAATCCAACCACTACCTGAAATTTATACCAGGGAGTACTTAGTTTCTTTCTTTGCGCTTAATTTTTATATATTCCTTATTCTACTTTAAGATATTGAGGGATTTTATTTATTTATTTTTATTTTTACTTTTGTGTGCTTATGTGGGTTACATAAATTTGTCTACTATGAAGCATATATTTTGATAACGATTATAAATTATGGAAAAGTTATATGTTATGGTTGATTTATGCTTATTCGTGTGAAATTTGATATTTTTGTGCATAAGATTTATGGTTTACATCATGAAGAAATGATTTGATTCAACATTTGAATAGATTGAAAAACAAAAAGTTATTCACGTGTGGACCTTATATGCTAAATCCAAATAACCATTAAATTATATACCTTAAACCAATTTTAGGATAGTTTGGAGGTGATTGAGCTATTGTAGCGAGACATTGGGATGAATGTGGAAATCATGTGTGTTAAATTTTGTGTGAATTGACTAAGGTCAATTAGGTGAAAATCAGGTAAAAATCTCATGTTAGAGGTTGATTTTTGAGTGTGAGTGTTTAATAAAAAGTATTGTACTAGTCATTGCATGAAAAAATTCAAAAAAAAATTGTTTTATTGTGAAACTTCTCTTCGTAACATTTATGAATAAAGTAATTAAGCATGCAAGGGTATTTAAAATCAATTTCTTAAAGTCATCTAACTTGGGAGTCAACGGCCAAAAACTCGCTACAAGTGTTATACAGAAAGTTTAATGGAGATAAATCCATATATAATATGGAAAAAAAAAACTAGAAAAAGTGGTGTATAAATTAGAAGACACACTATATGCCTTGACTAAGTCGCAAACTTTTATTTTAGAAAATTAAACCTTTGACAATGGGTTATTAGCTTAGTTAATTCTTGGATGTTGAAACAATAAAAAAAAAGGAGAATCTTCATTTGTTGATGTGTTGAGCTGCAATTAATAAGATCTAACCAAACTAGAAAGGGTGGGGTTTAGTATAAAAAATAAAAATTCAACATTATATCATACCTTGGGAAAAGAGTTAAAAGGATAAGTTTGGGGCATGTATTTTATCTTACGAGAGAAGAAATGATATATTTAACCATTTAGGGTCAGGACATGAATCTCTTTATGAATTTATAATGCTTGACATGAATTTTCGAACGCACGCACCGATTTTTTAATGAATAAGTATAAATTAATTTTAACAATGTGATTTTGAAGTAGTTTATAATTTTGATGTATAAATTCCAATTTTGAGACCAAAGGCAAATTTTTTAGCCATGTATATTAAAAAAACTTTTATATTTAAGCCAATGTTTATTTTATTTGAGGACAAATAATGGTTCAAGTTTAGGGGTATTTAATAAATGTATTTTATACACATATCACGGCCATTAAATGATATTAATTGTAATAAATTTCGATGACGTACGACTTAATTATATGTTAAATTTATTTTTTAGGAAAAATATGGGATAAATTGGTGGAATTAGAAAAAATGAATGAAAAAGGGCAAAAACGAATGAAATCTAAACTTTGAGGACCAAAGTGTAAATATTGAATAGTTTATTCGGACCATAAAATGATGATTTAAGATTACATATTAACAATTAGATTCAATTGGAGGTCAAATGAGTGAAAAATAGTTGAAGTACTTCCACAAATCAATTTCCAAACCGAAAAAAGTTATGTACCAAATTTTCAGTCTTAGCTTAAGACCCATTTTTCGGATAGCAAAATTTTAAACTAAAAAATTTCTATTTCTAGAATATTTCTATCCCTTTGAATTATCTTTTTAATGCACTTTGAATCACCTCAACTGGATATTAGGAGAGAACATTATGACCAAAATATTGAAAGTTGCTTAAGAATGAACCGAAGTGAACCGGTTGTGCGGGCAATACATGGCGCATGTGGTGCCTTCTTTTCACCGACCCAAGAGCCATTTAGATCAATGGCACATGCACAATAGTTTATGCTGGTGCACATGCGGGGTCTATCTTCACAAATGAATAGCATATTCCTTTCACAATTCAAACTCTTTTCGAACCCAAATTGAACGCGAATTTTGACATATTTTCTAGCTTTTATAAATATAAAACAAGGGATACACATAGGAGGAACTCTCTCTTGCCTCTTCATACACAATAATATTGTCAAAATCATCAAGAACAAGAGTCAATTCATCATTTTGAAAGAAAAGATCAAGCCTTAACAAGGAATTGAAAACAATTACATCAAGATTTTGAAAATTTCAACCTTCAAAATTAAGAACAAGATTTCTTATATTCTTTCATTAATAGAGTAATGTTTTTCTATTTTTCTTCTTATAATTTATATATTAATATGTTAGGCTAGATTCATTTTTTGTATTTGATGAAATGAACCATATTGTTTATCTACTTAATTCAATACCAGTAATTTAGTTTATATCTTGAGGTTCTTGATTAATTTTGCGTACACGCATTATTTAATTGATTGAACGCCAATTAGATAATTAGTTGCTTCTTGTAATGTTGGGATACTTATAATAGATTTATCGTATGTGTAATAGATTTTAAAAATAACATTTATCGTGTTTTGCAACCATATTTATAATCTAAAATTTAATGTGTTCTATTCATTCGAAGTTGAGTTAGAAATAGACTCGAGTCATGGTTAAATAGATTTAGTCCTTATTTGAGCCCCATTTTTTCATCGAAATACATTTTTCAACAGTGATTTGACATCATTTCAACCACACATTTTTCAATAGAATAATAATACACGCAAACTCATAACTTTTCATTTCTTTTAACCACACATTCTCCATCATAACACTATTTCAAAATTCATTTTTCTAGAAAAATGTGGCTCAAACAACTCCTTAATTTGTTTTGGAAAAGAAGTTAAATATACTAGAGCATGTATGAATGGCTTTATTTTTTAACTTTTGGTCATGTCACCATATTTTTCTTCAATATATATATATATTTTATTTTTTTTTCTTTATTAAGGGGTGGGTTTTATTTTTTAGGTTATTCACTCTCTCTTTCTCTCTCTTATCTACTTCATATCTCTCATCTACCTACCAATAAAAAATTAACAAGTATAATATTTTTTAAGTTGAAAATTAAATCAAGAAAAAAGATTTAATTAATATTTTCTATACAAAAAAGTTCAAGGCAATTGAATTACTTAGAATTTATTTTATTTCTTTACAAATTTTATGTTCGCAATCAAACACACCCTTATCTTTATTGACCGTCAAGAATGCATGAACAAAATTAGATTACAAATTTAGAATTGAAATAGATAGCAATAAACGGACTCTAATCCAATATAATTATCCATAATTTGATATAAACTAAACTTTTATAGTTCTTTTAGATTAAATTAGAATAATAAAATCAAAATTTCTTGTATTACACAATTCGAATTCCATACATAGCTAGTAAACTTGAACTGAAATTTAATTCATGTGGGACGATCTTTCAACTCACTAAATCTATTATCTGTCAACGGTCTTGTACACTTACAGCATCTTACTGAACACTTAACATACAGGACACCTTTATACGCCGTGTCTAGGCTTGTCTAGACCCCTGCATTTTATGCCGTTAGAACACTGCATGACATATCAATTGAGTCATGATAAAAATTATACGTTTATTGTCTTTAGAAAAAACTGCAACAGTAGTCCCAAACCTTTTCATTTTTTGTAGGCTTTTTCCTAACCTTTCATAAATATGCCCTTGAGGTCCATCTGGATGGTAATCGTTCAAACACCGTCAATTGACCGAGAAAGTTAAGAAATCAACATTCAATAAAACCATTGAAAAACATCGCCCAAAAATGTATCAACATCCAATAAAATCGTAATGGTAGCAAATAATTCAAGGAATTTTCCCGGTCGACTGATGGTATTTTGGGCGGTTTCCGTTCAAATGGACCTCACGTACGTATTTATGAAAAGTTATGGACATTCGCTAACACAAAATGAAGGTTAGGGACTGTGGCTGCAATTTTCCCTTGTTTTTATGGTGATGTTATAACTATTTGACCGATTTGAATATTAGAAGATCTCCCTTAAGCAATTCTAGCATCGTCTTAGACGCGTGTTCTTGTACAAGTCGATTTCTAAATCAACAATATATTTAGTGTAACGATATATTTTACATCCATTTACAATACATACAAATGGAAGCTAATTGTTGATGGATGCAAGTCTTGTCTGGTGGGTTCAAAGTTGTCAGTGAAATAAAGCAGAGGCAGTAATAAGCAGTCGGTCTGCATGCATTGTCAACTCATACGTCAATCCTGGTGAAGTTTTAATGTTGGTATCTTTTGAAATGCGTGACCAATATTCCCACGACCATTAATTGCTATATTGCATACATCTAATTGAATTCAACAACCTCGTTGAGGAACTCCAATCCATGCAAAATTAAATATTGTGGAGAGTGTTGCGACCATAAGTTGTGTTTATTTCGACGGTACTTAACATAATTGCAAGTTAATTACTTGTGTAAAGTGCTGAGCTTTGCAAGATGCTAAAACTTCGTTCGAGCTCCCTTTTTACAAAACAGATTTTGTAAAATGAGTTTTTTCTGAAAAACACATAGTTGAAAAGTCGGAAAAAAGTATAGGGTTTATGTGTAAAATTATTTTGTTGTGGAAATGTGTAATTGAAAATAAGTTTGTAGATATATGAATTTTAAAGAATGAGACTAAAACATGAACTAATTAATATAAATCCAAACCCGATTTTTGGAATATAATCATTGTTTTATTAAATTCAAATAGTTTGTTTGTCGTAACACAACATTTTAATAGTTTGTAGTTGAATCCATATTAACAAAGTTAGTTATGGTCGGCAGTGATGGACGCAGACATTTCAAATAGGGGCACAATCAAATTTGCAAAATAAATTATGCCAAATTTTACATTTGAAAATTTACATTAAAAAATCATGACCATGTAAATTTGCATTGAACTTTACATTCAAAAATTTACATGGAGTATGACTTTTTTGAATGTAAAATTTCGAGAAAAAATATAATGTCATGCTTATGTAATTTTTTTTTTAATAAAATGATGTAAATTATATTTAGAAATTTGTTGTGCAAAAGTAACAAATGTTAATGAAATAATTGAAATAGTTTAAAGACGAGATATTCGCCTATTTTTTAAGACCCACGTTTGACGTATTTTAACTATTTTTTATATTTTATTGGACCATTCGATATATCTATGCTATAGTTCTCAAAATGAGCTTTGAAATGACGTAGGTGATTTGTGAATTCGGCTACCGTACGATTGTCAAAGGATTTATAGTTAGTATCTTATCGAAATTCTCAAAATATTCATTTGGAACAGCCTATTTTGATAAGCCGTAACATGAGCTATAATTGGCCTTTTCACGCGTCATTAAAGACATAGAGAACTAGGCTATGAACGCTTTGAAATTATATTAAAAATGCAATATTTTGACTTTGTTTGGTATCCAAAATGACTTTGAAAATTGAGATAAAAATATAGAAATCAATGGCGGTATAAAAAAAAATAAAAAAGAGGATTTGTCCAAAAGTTGAAAGTTGACATCCTGCCACCACTTGTTGTTGACAGTCATTATTGAGAAAAAATAATGATATTTTTTTTAGTGATTTTTTTGGAGGATTTGTGATTAAAAAAAATGAAAATATTTTGATTTACATGTAAAATATTTTATTTGAAAATGTATGATTGAACATAAATATGAAAATTAAATTTTTTTATTTCAAATGATGACAAACAGAAGTTTAGATAGCTCTGAGTCAACTAGACATTAGCACATAGTAACTACAACAACTTTTTCAAAAGGATTGTTTGATTTTTTTGGTTTATAGGTAAGTTGATTGGAGCTTTTGGCGAGTCGAGATTAACTCCCTCCTTACTAATTTATTGCACTTTGACACATTAACTCTGTGAGGAGATGTATCTTTAAGCTTGATGTCACTTGTATATATTAGTTGGGCTATCTTACGTTGAAAATGGCAACAAGGCAGGTCGGCGGCCGATATCATCCCCTCTCGATCAAGAATTTTTGGGGATGAGGGAGATCTGAGCCAAGTCTAAATGTGGATATATCTGATCTCCTTCACTAATTCACTACTCATATTTTGAAATATGATTTAAATTTATAAGCATAAATAACATAAAATAAAATCTTATAGTAAATAATTTATTAATATGAGAGGATCAGAGCATCTTTAAGATTCTCTATATTTTTAAAAAGCATACATTAAAGTTAAGAGAGCATCTATAAATTTAGATAATAAAATTTTTTATATACTTTTACAGTCCCTTTATCTTTAAAATTTAATTTTACTACTTTTATTATGTAGTTATTATCTTTTTCTATCTTTTATTTACACTAACTTCCCTTCAAATTATTATATAATTTCTCTCTATTTTCTTTGTATATATCTCTCCTCTCCGTCCCATAAAAATATGTTTATTTTCTTTTTCGTCTATCCCAAATTATAGGCAGTTTTCTTTGTTGTTAGTATAGATATTTCTTTTAGTTTTATATAATATGATCTTATTAAATGTGTGTTGTTATCAACAAATATGAGCTACTAATAATTAAACAATCATTTAATGTAAGGGTATGATTGAGAAAAATGTAAGATAAATATATTTTCAGGTAATTATATTTCCTTAATCTATATGGAAAAATGAAAAAAAGAAATCTATCTTTGTGGGATGGAATGTATACTATTTAACACTTGTTTGGTACCGATTAAAATTTAAATCAAAATCAACAATTAATTTTAATAACAAATTTTATGGATCTCATAACTTTTTAGCCACACATTTCATCAATTTTTTTCAAAATTTACTAAAAATCTGATTTTAATTTTTACGAAACATGAGCTTCATTAGGACGATATGGTGCACCGAAAATTGAAATATTTTGATGCATTTAGTTATAGAGAGTAAACTTGACTCTCCAAAATTTTGGTTTGGAGAGTCAAACTCACTCTCAATTTTAAAATGTTAATTTGAAGAGTCCCTTATATTATAATTTTAAGAGTTGACTATTTAAAATAGAGAATATTTCATTTTTAGAGAAACTCTTGAAGATGATCTTTTTCGTAAAGAGAAGTGGCATTGATCTCATGGACATTTGAAATAAATTTTTTATATGAAAAATTTGTTATTTAATATGAAATTTTATTATTTAATCTTATTGTATTATATATCTAAAAAATTCTTTAGTTAATTCCATTCTCATAAGTAGGGTTGGACACAACTCTCAAACCGAATCGATCAAGCCAGACTTGAACAAAATCGAATAAAATCGAAGCGAGCGATTCTTCTCAAGTTACATATCTGTACGAGTATCTAAATCGAGAACTCACGAATTTGATTCTGTTCTCGGTTTTAGACCAGAACCGAAATCCCTTTTTATCTTAAATAAGCTAAATTATTATTATTTTTAAATAAATTTGATAACTAATTAATTTACCTAAACCTTAAATATGATTTTCCTATATCTAATTTTCATTCCAAACCCAAGTTAATCAAATTGATATAAATTTTATCCAAATCTCTTATTCTATGGTAGTGTCGTTTAAGTCATTCTGGATTAGAAGTTTGGCTATGTATCTCTTCATTATTGTGAGCTTTATATGTTCTTCTTCCAGTGATTTTAATAGTCAAATTTATGAAGAACTCAATAAAAGAGGCGCAAACGATATCACGAGATTGAATTACTTTATTTTGTAAGAGCTAAAATTGAACATATTATTGATTAAATTAATGTAGCGTTGCTTTAAATATTAAAAAATTTAATTATTGTACCAAACTCGAGAATCAAACCGAACGATTCCATTTATTAAATACCTAAAAATTTGGATTCGGCTCAATTCAGTTTTATTCCCTTTACAGCTGAATCGATTCGAATCATATCCAGCCCTACTTGTAGATTTTTAGCAAGCAATGCTCTCTCCTTCTCTCCCCCAATTTAAAAGAAACAAAAAGGGGCAACAGAAATTGCATAAGCACAGTGTCGTTTAGTGTAAGCAAAGCAAGAAAAAAACTATATTCATCTCGTAAAACAAAGCAAAGAAAACCACGGCGCCTCTAACCTCTTCATCCAACTCTATCTTTCCCCTTAAGCAAATCTTTGATAATCAGTTTAAGAATCCTTCTCTCCTTCAGCTACATGCAAGCAACCTCCAGACCTCAATAATGAACATTTCACGTCAAGCACAATCACCGCTTCATACAATTTCTGATTCAAACGGTATTATAGCAGCATCAAATCATGGCAAAACACCAGTTATGCTGTCCAATATTTGCCCAAATTCACCAAGCCTACATGAGAAGAGATCCCCTAAAAGATCTGATATTGTCAAGTACATGGAATGCCTCAAGAACCATGCTGCAGCCATTGGTGGTAAGGCCACAGACGGTTGTGGAGAGTTCCTGCCGGGTGGCGAAGAAAGCTCCCTTGAAGCCCTTATATGCGCAGCATGCGATTGCCATAGGAATTTTCACAAGAAAATACTCATAGAAAGAGGCTATTATTTGCCTGAGATGGGAGTGAAAAGGGCAGATAATGAAGTTGTAAAAAAGAGGTTCAGAACCAAGTTCAGCCAAGAACACAAGGAGAAGATGTTGGGATTTGCAGAGAAATCTGAGTGGAAGATACAAAATGTGGATGAATATGAGGTGAGCCAATTCTGCCAAGAGATAGGCGTGAAGCGGAAAGTGCTTAGGATTTGGATGCACAACCACAAATATAATTACTTGGCCAAGAAAAACTCTATTACTTGAATCATCACTTCCTCAGTATTCCTAGCTTTTTTATCTTTCTAGTTCTTGTTTTTTTTTTTTTTTTTTTTTTTTCTGATATCCAGGTATCCACCTTACAGTGACTAAATCCTGAAGTCTACACCTTGGTCCCTCAAGCTGCAGACATGTTAAATCGCAGGTTGTGTTTCAAACTGACCAATGCTGTTTCAAACTGACCAATGCTCAAGAGCCCCCCAATTGATCTGTCAAAGTGTCAAGCAAATCGTTTTTTTTCCATCTTTGCATCTTGTTTTTTGGTAGAGCTCCTACTTTCCAGAATAAATCCTGCCTTTTAGGAGAATATCTGCCTTTCAAGAGCTTTTCAGGAATTGAACTCACGATCTCTGATCTGCTAGTCTTGAAGCACCCTCATCTTGTTCTTGGGGGCCTTTCTAGTTCTTGTTCTTCTTTTATTGCAAGCTTGTTTGGAGCTTGAGTTTTCGTAATTCCTTAGTTGTTGAAGTCCAAAGTTAAATTTCACAATGCAATTAATCACTCTGTTAGCAGCATTCATTGCGGTCTGGATGTAGCCCTATTAAACCTTGACAACAATTAGTGGTTGTTGGGTACGTCTTGGGAAATTAAAATTTTTGAACTAAATTGAAATTTTTGAAAGAAAAAATATCATAATTTTAAAAAAAAAAAAAAAAAAATCTCAAATTGTTTTTTTTTTTTTTTTTTTAACCCTGACCTTATTTTCACCATAATAAATCGTGAAAATGCCGCGACAAAGTTGAAGGGAGACACGTCAAAAGAATCGATCGGTATAATGGCTCTTACGGCTGCTACATTGGATATGGGATCAATGAAGTGACCAATTAGTTTAAACTTAGTAATTAAATGAGTCAAAAATACGTTGGTAACCGATTTAAAATTTGGTTTGACCTTCGGTGACCATTTGTTGAATTAAGTGACAGACGTGTGCACGTGTAGCGTTGCGGGTGGGAGTTAAATTTCGGAGTCAAGTTGCTCGTGCCCGAATATTAAATTAATAAATAGATGGGCTAAATTTCATATGCTGTCTCTTTATTTTTAACGAAATTTTAATTTGTTAACAAAACCTTTTTTTTTTTCTTTTTTTTTTTTTTTATCTTGAGGGGTAGTTTAGTGGTCAGACCTTGGGTTCACTTCCCAATGGTCACCAATTTGAGTCTCTCAGAACCATTGAGGTGAGTACCCAATTGTAAATTTCAAGATCCCGTGGAATTAGTCAAAGTACGTGTAAACTGATCCGAACACCCATAATCATTAAAAAAAAATTAAATTAAAAAAAACAAAACCTTTTCAAATTTCACTACTTCGTCACCTCGGCTCTCAAATGAATTAAAATTACTTAATCGACGTCACATCACAACAAATATTTCACATACCACAACAAATATTTCATATCACTAATGCATTGCATGCCTACTTACTACTACGTTTTATCATAGAAGTATTAAAATAGAAAATACACATTTTAATGTTTTAATTTAAAGACATTGTCATTAGCTCATTTTAGTATTTTTCCTACCGCATCACATGATTACGTGGTAGATTAGGTATGGTAAGGAATTGCAAATTGTGGGCACGCATTTACTATCCCTGTTTACCGCCTCATTTACATATTTATTTTTTAAATATAATTTAATTTTAAAAATATTAATATAAAATAAAAAAACATATTTTGGATGGAGACGGGGAATTTGAGGTGGTGATCAAGGGCGAACACAGACATTTTACATTAGGGGGTCACAATCAAATTTTAAAAAAAGCGACAAATTTTTTTTATTACTTTACAAGGATTATAAATTGTTATAATACTTTTTTATCTTGATTATTGTTACATCTAAAATTTTTTTATATATATAAAAAGAATTCGATCATTTTTAGGATTTTTTTTATTATTGTTACTTTTTCCTCTCAATTAATTAATTTTTTAAAAAAAATAATCTAATAAAATTTCTAATAAAATTTTTGAAGTCATTTGAAAAAAAATAATTAATTGATTAAGAGGAAAATGTAACAATAACAACAACAACAACAACAACAACAACAATAATAATAATAATAATAATCCTAAAAATGATTGAATTTTTTATATAAAAATAATCAAGCTGAAAAAGTAATATAATACTTTATAACTCCTATGAAGTAATAAAAATTTTATTAAGAATTTTTACGCCAAATTTTTTTTTTTTTTTGACGTTATACCACATATAAAGTTTCCTAATAAAATAAAGTAAATTATGTTGAGAAATTTTTCGAGCAAAAATAATAAATATTAATAAAATAATTGATTTTTTTTTTCAAAAAAGACGAGTTATACGTTTCTTTTTAATAAATACGTTTGACGTACGTTTAACTATTTTCGATATTCATTTAAATCATTCAATGTGTTTATAATATATTTCTCAAAATGAGTTTCGAGAAGATATAGAAGATTTATGGATATGACTAGTGTATAATCGTCGAAGTATTTTTGAAGTTAACTTGTCATCGAAATTTTCGAAATATTAGTTTGGAACGGCATATTTTGACGCGTCGTAACATTTGCTGCGATTGGTCATTTCGCACAACATTAACGATGTGAAATACTAGACCTTGAGAACTTTAAAATGATCTTAAAAATGTAATATTTCAATTTCGTTTGATATTTCATAGTGAGTCCGAAAATTAAGAACCAAAAAAAATAATAATAATAACTTGAAAATTTTGAAAAATCTGCAGAGTCAAGTGACCCTAGGGGATCACCCTTCGGTCTGCCCATGGTGGTGATGAGATGTGTCAATATAGGGGTAGGGATGCACGCTACAAAAAATCAACTTTTCATCGACGGATCAAATAATCCGTTGGCAAAAGTAATTATGTTTTCACCTACTAATTACCAACAAAATTTTCGTTGATAAAGATGATGGCTCTTCACCAATGAATATTGTGTGCCTCTAATAGTGTCGTTTAAGTTCTGCATTACTCACCTTTGAATATGTAAATTGACTTTATAAATTTAAAAGTTCCAATCATTCACCTACAAGAAGTTCGTACTTGAAGAGCAATCCATTAACTATGGCATTTCCCTAGGTGACGTAATTTTTTTTTTCTTTTTTCAAAAAAAATTCAACTTTGCACCTACAAATATTTTCTGTAAATAAAGAGTGATTATATTATCTCGACCTTTAACCTACAAAAAAGTCAACATAAATCAATTTTTCAAAAAAAATAAGTTTCAACATTTCACTATGATTATTTTGTAGGCGAAGAGTAATTCATATTACCCACATAAAATTCGTAAGTGTTATCAATCAATTTTAAAAACTAAAAAAAAAAGTTATAATCACTCATGCACTGACATTCTGTATGTGAAGAGTAAATCAAATTTTATATTTTTTTCATTTTCTTTTTAAAGAAAAAGTTTGAACCTTTCATTTACTAATATTCTTTAGGTGAAGTATTCATATTACCTACAAAAAATCCTTAGCTTATATTAATTAGTTTTAATCACTACGAAAAATGCATGTGTGAAATAGTTTACCAACTATATGACATCCTTTTCGTTGGGAATTCCATGTTAAAAAATGAAAGCAAGTGTCGTTTAACATCCTTTCGTATAGTTCGTACCACAATTAAGTTTTTTCGAGCAAATGTGATACTTTAAATTCTCATGCTTAAATATTCTAACCCAAGAAAAAAATTACTAAAACAAGGTTTTATATAGTTGTTGGGAACAAAAACTTATGTCGAAGATCTTATGATCATAGCATCTTAATATGACAAATAACTTGTTCGGTACATACTTTTAATTTAGTAATAGTAATTTAACTATATTCAATGTTTAACCTTTTTTTCATAAAACTAATTGATAATTTTAATATGGCGGCATATATATGACTGAGAATGGCAACGGTACGGACTAATTAGCCATGGTCCTTCCCACTCCTCGTCTTGTTGGGAACTTTTGGAAGGCTGGACGAGGATAAAATATTCATTTACTATCCATTTACTTACTTAATTAATTTGAATATTTTAATTTATTTAAATATGATTTGAATTTTAAAAATATAATAAAATAAAAAGATTTGGGATGGAATTGAGAATTTTGGACTTGGATAGGTAAGTGTAATTCTCTAATTATTTGGGTGATCAAAAGTCGATGTTTTGGATTGCTTTTATTGAATTTATAGTCAATCAATATATATAAATCAAGTAATTATGGAAGGTGGAGATCCAAATGTCAAAATTGGAAAGATGAGGACTTGCAATGAAATTTAAAAATGATTTAATTTGTACAAAAGAGGAAAGATGAGGATCAAATTGGAAACAAAGGGAAAACGTGTGTATTTATTCCCTTTTATTTTTTTCGTCAATTAGTACCAAATTCCTTTGAGTTAAAATCTTTCAAAAATCACTCAACTTATACCATAGTTACCGACTGCTCATCGAAATTTAATATTCTTTATAGTGCTCATTGAAGTTTTCACTTTAGCACTTCATCTATTAACCTTAGATATATGTTACCTTTCACTGATGTTGTAGACAAAAAGTTACATCTCAAGTCCGTTAAAAGCATGCCAAATCACCGTGCTTGTCCTAGTTAGTATAAAATGCATGCCACGTGTAATAAAAATATGTTTTTTACTTCTTTTTGAAAAAACATCAAAAAAAATCAAATTGGACAAAGCCAATGTTCTAAAAAGCTCGCCTAGACACCGACTAGGCTCGAACTTTGGGCAAAACACCTCGCTTTACCCCGAGGCACTTTTTTTCCAATTCCTAAAAAGCTGAATTTTTTCCTTCATTTCTTTCGTCCTTCGTGAACATGCTTTATTAGTTTTTTTTTAATCTTTTATTTGAAATTAGCTTATTATTGTTTTTCAAAAAAAAAAAAAACGTTTCATTTAACTTTAATTTCAAGTTTTTAAAAAAATTTATTTGTAGAAAAGTTAAAAATAACTTTATCTAAATAGTTAAATAAGATTCTAAGTTATATGTGGTGTTATCTACATTATTATTTTGAGATTCATTTTATTACAAACTCTAAAGTATGTATGAAATTCCTATAAATCTATTAAGTAGGACTTATCTAGTTGAAAATTGAAACTATGGAAAATATTCTAATTTTTGCATTTTGAAAATTTGAAAATTGTATAATTGACTAATGGTATGAGTTATTAAGTAAATATTGTAGTTTATAATTTTAGATATTTAATATGTATTATTTTGATTATTAAATAATTTCTAAAATGATTAAAAATTTAAAATAATATTAATTAATGACTGAAATACATTGCTTGTGTATTCTTGATTTACGTATTTGTAAAACTAAAAGGTTTTGGCAAAAAGATTTAAACTATCTAAGGAGAGTTTGAGATTTAAGCAGTCCACCCGTGACCCCCTCCTCACTTGAAAGCCTTTTTAGTTGCGTATTATTCAAATCAATAAGACAAAAGCAATGTTTCAAACCCACTTCAATTTTAAGAAAATCCTTTTTTGGAAACTTTTGTACCAAAAAAAATCTATTTTACAAAATTTCTATATATATAATAATAATAATAAGTTACGAGATCCATGGAATTCAATGCTTATCAATCTGCCACTGTCCAATATTTTTAAGATATGAAAAGATGAAGAATATTTTTATTTATTGATATTATCATTCATATTTCCGTTCATACTAATTAATTGCATAATCTTATGAGTTTTTTCTTACACATTGTTTTATTTCAAAAGTAGGTTAATTAAGCATATTAGTGTTTTGTGTAGGATAGTGCGATTAGCAATGAGATTCTCATATGACTAAAACTATAATGCATAACACTTTGGACCTAGCATACTACACACAACAAACATGGCGAAACATAAAAAGACCTCTAGGAAGAATGAGTATGGTTGAATAGTTATTAAGATAAACTATTTTTATTTAAAGGAAATGGCACATCGACAAAAAAATCAAGCTATTATGTTCAGTAATTTACTGAGGGCAGTGCAAGACTTGGGTAGGCAGCAGCACCGCATAATGTAATAGGAAGTGCCAACATGAGGAGCTTGATTGTTGAGTAGTTTCGTCATTTTAAATTCCAGTATTTTGATGGTAAAGATGATCCTTTCACATTCGAGGGATAGCTGAGAAGACTTGAAGAAATATTTAAGCACATGAACTGCAACGAAAATCAAATGGTTTCTTGTACAAAGTTTATGTTGATTGATGAAGCTGGACATTAGTAGGAGTCTAAAACAAATACTAGAATTGCAAAACAACAACATAATCACACTTGGAACCAGTTCAAGAAGTCATTGATGCGTAAATATTTTTCTCAACAATTGAAGGATCGAAAGGAGGCTGAATTTCTTCAACTCATGCAAGGAAATTTGCCACTTAGGGAGTATGAAAGAAAATTTGAACGGCTTTCTAAATATGCTCTACATATGGTAAACGCTGAATTGACGAAGGCTAAAAGGTTTAAAATGTGACTAAGATAAGAGATTAAGGAAATCATTGCTGCCTAGCAATATACTACTTATGTAGAAGTTGTACGTCGAGCACAAACAATCTCTAATAGTTTAGGATTAGAAAAGAAAACCAACCCAGTGCGAAGTCTTCAATAAAGAGAAAGTGGCAAGGTCACGACAAAGAGAGAGGCAGGGATCATAATAAGAAACGAAAAGTTTGGTCAAACTCAAACAAAACTTTTCCTTAATGCCCCAAGTGTAACAAGCGACACTTAGGTGAGTGTCTTCAAGGAAAAGAGGTATGTTACATTTGTGGTAAGACTGGTCATTTCCTTAGAGGATATCTAGAGAAGAAGGGAGTAAAGTTCCAATGGTCGGATAAGTGTGAAAGTAGTTTTTAAGAATTGAAACAAAGATTGGTTTTACGGTTGGTATTGATAATACTAGAAAGTTCAAAAGTATTTGTTATATACAGTGATGCTTTTAAACAAGGTTTGTGATGGAAAGGTTGTTGCCTACGCTTCTAAACAGTTAAAATCATATGAACAGTATTATCCAACACATGCTTAGAACTTGCAGCGGTAGTTCACGCACTAAAAATATGGCGTTACTATCTTTATGGTAGCAAATTTGAGATTTACACCAATCATAAAAGTCTAAAAGGAGTTAAATATAAGACAGAGGAGATTGCTGGAATTGGCCAAAGTCTATGACTACACCATTCTTTGCCACCCAGGCAAAGCTGGAAGGTTGACAATACCAACCACTTAAGAATAGTCGGTTAAGGAATTTGAAAATTTAAAGCTAGAGGTTGTGGCACCTTCTGTACAAAAGTCACCCATTTTGCAACTTTAATAGTTCAACCCACTCTTAGAGAAAGGATTAGAGAAGCCCTAAAGAATGACCCATTTTTGTATAAAATCATAGCTAGAGTTGGGACACATAAGTAAAATGGATTTACAATCATAGGTACTTACGTAAAAAGGCATATTATGTGTTCCTAAAGATAAGCCATTAGTAAAGAAATTCTCTAAGAGGCACACTCCACTCTTTATGCAACACATTCAGGTGGTACAAAAATGTATCGAGACCTTCGAGATATGTTTTGATGGAAAAATATGAAAAGAGGAATATGGCTCATTGTAAGTAAATGTATGATCTATCAGCAAGTGAAAGCAATAGATACCTTCAAAGTTACTTAGACTACTTGATATATAGGAGTGGAAATGAGAACATATTACTATAGATTTCGTGGTTAGATTTTCGAGATCAGTTAAAGAAAACAATACCATTTGGGTAATAGTGGATCATCTTACAAAGTCGACCCACTTTCTTTCTGTTAAGATGACATTCAGCATAGAACAATATGCATAAGTTCATGTCAAAGTTTCTATTATTTCAAATATAGACATGAGATTTGTCAAAATTTTGGAAAAGTCTATAAAATGGTATGGGAACAAAATTGAAATTTAGTGCCACATACCACCCAAGACAGATGGACAATCCGTAAAGACGATTCAGATACTTGAAGATATGTTAGGAGCACGTGTACTAGATCTTGACGACAGCTGGGAAACGAGTGCCCTTAGTAGAATTTACCTATAACAATAGTTTTCAAACAATTATAGGCATGGCACCTATAGTCGTAAGTATATCTACATCTTTCTTCATTTTTAAATCCAATTCAAGGGCATTAAAAGCTAATTCAGGAATAACATAATTCCTCTTTCTTATTTTATATTAAACGAGGCAGAAACAGATTTGGGGGAGGGAGGACTAGGGTGGATGTAGTTCGATCCAGTTCTAGCCCAAGTCCAAATTGTTAATTTATTTATTTAGTTTTTTGTGCAGGCCCAATTAAAGAATTCAGTCCATTCCGACTAAACTCACCAATTTTTAAACCCAATTGCTATATTATTTTAGCGAAATAACCCAACCTAAATCTCAAATCCCAATCCGGGGTACTTTTAATTTTGACCCGGTCAAAGGAGCAAAATTTCAGTTTGACTTCCAAAATAATGAATATTATGACATTGGCCTCTTGTATGGTAAAAGACAAAGATACCCTTAAATGTTTTGTACAATTACAAAACCATATATTGTTGAAAGGACTATACTACCCTTTTACTTAATAATTGAAAACCAAATATTTCCCCACTTATAAAAACTTCAAAACGAGCTTCCAACACAGAAAAAACTCTCATCTGCTTGAACCTCAAAATCTAGAAGAACTTTGGAACGTTGAAGCTGAAAATTTTTTGCACATCAATTACTTCAAATCGGTAAGTACATTTAATCATGTTTAATTTCGTTTTAAGTAAATTAGTATACGTTAAAAAGAGAAATTTTATGTCGACATAGATTTTTTTTAACAGAACCTATCAAAAAAAAATTAAACGGATGTATAACTTACGTTTAAATTACGCATGCTTAATTTCGTTTTTAGAACGATATTCTCCTACGCCAAACTGGTATAACTTAACAAACAGTCGGAAATAGTCTGAAACAACCGGCTGTTGGATGTTTAACAGCCAGGAAACAGCCGGCTGTTAAATATCCAACAGCCGACTGTTTAGAAGCCAGCTGTAAAACAGCCGAAAACAGCCGGCTGTTAAACAGCCTTCGCTACAGCTGATTTTTTACCTTTTTATTTCTTATAATTAATATTTGAAGTTGATTAAAACCATTTCCTCATGCAGATATGATAATCCCCGTGTGTTATTTCGGTGATTTCGAATTAAATGAAAATAATCGGTGGGAATGGAGATGGACGAGTGACATACGTGGTTGTATTGCAATTCCCGTAACAGAGAGTACACCATATTTAGAAATGTACCACGATTTGCAAAATAAGCTGAATGTCGATCAATCTCAATACGATATGCAATTGAGATATCTATTCAACGGTTATGGGGATTCATCCATTCCGATGCCACCGGTATTCGTTACTAATGATGCTGAATTGAATTATCTATTAGAATTGAATAAAATGCATCGGACTCCGACTGTTCTTGGTGTGACTTTAATTACGAAGGATGTTATCGAAGGTGAACGTGAAGATTCGGATAGGGCGGATAACAATGATCGAAGTTTTTGGGAGACAGTGGAGATAGTTCCTGCGGATGATGTGGGTATTCCTGAGACAGTTGCTTCTGATTGTGACGTCGCTGTTACGCGCAGAATTCCGTCAACAGTTGAAGACAATTAGAACATAAACGACTTTACGAATGAGAATTTGATTGCTTTATCCCGACAGAGACACGAGCCTGGTGGGAGCTCACAGGTTGGAACAAGTGGACCGTTCTCGAATTCTTCCCGTGTGGCTCCCGATGATGAGGACTTGCAGGTCGGGCAACTGTTTGAAACCAAGAAAGATTTGCAGGAAGCTGTTCACCGGCTGGCATTAAAATATAACTTTGAGTTCAAGGTAAAGAAATCAAACAAATCATTGTTGACAGTTGCTTGTGTCGAAGACAGTTGCAATTGGCGCTTGAGAGCAACTAAGATGGACACGAATGAGTGTTTCGTAATTCGCAAGTATTTACGGGAACATACTTGCGAAGTGGAAATTCTTCGAAACGATCACAGGCAAGCTCGAGCATGGTTTATTGATCGACAGATAATGCACAAGTATCAGGATCCACGGACGATCTACAGACCTTCAGACATCATTAACGACGTCCGTCAAGAGTACGGAGTCGTCATGAGCTATCAGAAAGCGTGGAAGGCCAAAGAATGTGCGTTGGAGGATTTAATGGGATCGGCTGAAGAGAGCTATGCTAAATTGGCTAGGTATTGCCATAACATGGGGACAACTAATCCTGGCACGATATTTTTTATTGAGACGGGGGGTGATAATTGTTTTAAGTATTTCTTCATGGCTCTCGGACAATGTATTCGGGGTTTTCGAAATGCAATGCGACCCGTAATTCTAGTTGATGGTACGACTCTGAAAGCTAAATATCAAGGTAAATTAATTATTGCTACATGTCAAGATGCCAACATCCAAATTTACCCTATTGCATTCGGCATAGTCGACAGCGAGAATGATCTATCCATGCGTTGGTTCTTTTCTAAACTGAGGGAAGTGATCGGGGAAGTCGAAGACCTTGCCTTTGTAACTGATCGAGGACAGTCTATAATAAACGGTATCGCTGAAGTATTTCCCGAGACACATCACGGGTATTGCATGTACCATATACAAGGTAATTTGAAGACTAGGTATCGGGGCACAGGCATCGTTTCATTGTTCAGGAGAGCAGCCGAAGCTTACAGTGCTGAAGAGTGTAATAAGTTCATGCTTGAGATAGGAAGTAAATCATTACCGGCGTTGGAGTATCTGACGAAGATGGGGATCGAACATTGGGCGCGGGCATACTTTCCAGGACGTCGACACAACATGATGACGTCGAATAACGTGGAGTCTCTCAATGCTTGTTTAAGAAGGATCGAGAGTTACCAATTCTCGCAATGATTGAGAACATTCGTAACAAGCTACAACAGTGGTTTCATGACCGACGTGCGGCATCAGAGAGTTGCACTAGCGTGTTGGCCCCAGCTCAAGAGGAGAAACTGTTTAAGGCGGCAGAGGTTGCGAGGAAGTTGAATGTAGAAGCACTAGATGAGTTTCGCTTCTCCGTGCAATGTGCACGTAATACGGCATATATGGTGGACTTGACTGATAACACGTGCACTTGTACGAGATTTCAGTTGGAGAGTTTTCCATGTGAGCATGCTGTTGCGATGGCCATGTATCGAGGCTTTGCTGCGAGAACGTTGTGCTCTTTGTATTATACGACTGAGTCTTGAAGAACAGTATATGCCGAGACTATATTTCCTCTGCCGAATGAAGCCGAGTGGGAAGTTCCCGAGCACATTCTCCCATTTCATAATTTGTTACCACCAGCAGTTGAACCGCGTGGTCCTGGACGTCCAAGTACATCTAGAATACCATCTACCGGAGAGTTTCCTCGACCGCGTAGGTGTGGCCGGTGCAGAGCCGTAGGGCATACTCGGCAATTTTGTACCAGTCAAATTCCCCTAAATGACGACTAGACAGGTATGTGAAATGAATAATATTTCCTTTTACTATACACTGTTCAATATTTGTTATTTATAAATCTTCAATATACAAAAAATAGTTCAGTGATTTCCTTTGAATGTTATATACATTGAATACAAATTTACAATTATTTCAAAATAACAAAAAATAATGAAATTTCCGATTTGAATGTTATATTACATTGAACATAAATTTACAATTATTTCATAATTACCAAAATAATGAAATTTCCAATTTGAATGTTATATACATTGAACACAAATTTAAAATTATTTCATAATTACAAAAATAATTAAATTTACAATTGAAATGTTACATATGTATAACTGAAATTTATGGGTCAGCATTAAATTCGAACAAATCACATGCTAGCTTCTTTCTCCAGTTCTGTATCCACGACTGGTTGATTTCATCAACCTTATGTCCTATACTTAAAAATTCAACGTACTTAATGGCAAATATGTCACAGTCCGGACTCCCATTTTTTCTCCAACTGGCCTTGTGTCAAACATGAATGATCTGGGTCGTACACATATATAGTAGAGTCAGCAAAAACGATCTCCAGCGTAACATAGTGTTTATTGATACACGCTGGAATGTACATATGTGTACAACCCTCCCATGATTTTCCCGCGACACTCGGTGACAGTCCTATCACCCACTCGAGCATATATTCTGGCACCGTGTACTCGTTACCCATATGTGCGAGCGACTGATACTCTATGGTAACGGCACCCAGGAACTCGGTGTTTAATATGACTCGACCATGGACATCAAATGATTTTGGATGTCTTTGAGCTCGATCTCGCAGCAAGTCCATGGCCAGGTCGATGTGCTGTAGCAGGAAACACCGAAAAAGTATGAGTTATTCATTTAATAAACACAAGGTCACATATACATAAAAAACACGAAATGAATAGTTCACTTACATCGTTGGCGAGCCAAGCTCCCGCAGTGGTGATATCGTGGAACCACTTGTAAGGGTCCGAGATCGTCCTTTGTCCTATCGTACGGCTAGCTCTGTAAAAAATAGGGAAATATTAAAAATAAGCATAGAAGAGTTAGCGTACAGTGCTTTATTAAAATCATACAATACTTACCCGGGGATAATTCTCCTCCACTCTGTCTCGAACGCTTTCCACTTGGCATTGTCCACCTCTCTGAATAAGTTCGGGTACGTCCCATCGATGAACGTCCTCCTCTTGGCCTCAGCCGTGAAGGGGGAAACAACATACTGTGACGGCACTCTCAATCTCTTGCCGACCACCTGCTCCGTCTCATCAACAGCATGTCTCTTACCCTCAATCACGCCGGGCGTCCTCTTGACCTCCGGGGCCATCTCCTCCGCCCCCTCCGTTGCCACCACCTCCGCCCCTCCCGTCGGGGTTGCCACCACCTCCGCCCCTCCCGTCGAGGCCTCCCCCTCCGTCGCCACCTCCTCCGCCCTTCCAGTCGGGGCCACCCCCTCCGTAGTCCCCTCTCCCATCCCCATCGGGGCCACCCCTTCCATAGACAACCACAAGAACTCCAATGCCTCATCACGCAAAAAATGTGGGTGACCCCCCTCTCCATCACCATCTCTGCCACCCTCTCGATCATGGTCTCCGCCATCCCCTCTGTCTCCCCATCGTCTGTGGCTAAATCTCCCCTAAGCGCCGCTACTGTATCCTGAAGGTCGACAACGGAAGACTGTAGTATTCCAACATCATGGGATAGATCGTCAACCCTCCCTATCATATAGTCAACCTTCCCCGTCAGATCTTCGACCCTCCCTGTTAACTCTCGTCCTAGATCATCGACCCTCTCCATCAAATCTCGTCGTAGCGCGCCGACCTCCTCCGCTATAAATCCAATCAAACGGGCATACAAATCATCACTGTGCCTGGGAGACACACGGGGGAGGTGTCTGGACGGAGGTGATGCCAATGGCGGGGACGATACTCTCGGCGGAGATGATGCCAATGGTGGCGGCGATGGCCCCGGCGGAGGTGATCGTCGATCAGCTGGACCGCCCTCCTACATAAATAAAATGAAAAATTATTCAATAAATTTATACGTCGATCATATTCAATAAATTATATTTCATTCACATACCCAATCTCGGTCCAAGCTCGAATCAAGCATCTCCTCGTCTGGGGTGTGCGGAACGCCTAAATCCCGCACAAGACCCCGAGCCTCCTCTTCCATCGATGGCGTCAACTCAGGTATGACTTCAAGCTGACATATTGACATTTCAACTATTTAACGATCATGTAAACAAAATTTTAAACTACATATAATATAAATCACAAATACATAATACTTACCTGAGGATCGTCGAGGAGGGCCGATAACTGCTTCCCGGTGGGACATCCCTCCGCTCGCGATGATCTCCAATGATGCATCCGAGGGCAGCGTATCTCCCCTCGCAGTGCAAAGCGGGCCCCCAGTACAGGAACTGTCTCATACACCCAAATCTGTAACGCATACACTTATTAAACATCAATGTAATACACTAAAACTTTAACTTTGATTATATTAAACATTTACCTGCACTGCTAACGGCAATCCGTATGTATCGTATTTACGCATCGACCCCCTGGGCCTCGAGTGCGATCTGGTGAACACATGTACGGTGTCTTCGTAGCATTTTCGGCCCCACGGATAGTTGTTGAACGCATCGATGTCGTCAACAACTTGCAAATGAAAAATGTCGATGGCATTCTTGTGATGACACCTCATCACACTCTCGAGGATGTAGACCAGCCCAAGCTTCAATCTATCTAGCATATGGTCGCACCCCCTGATCGCGGCCATCAAGTCGGGTAGAAGCACCGACCCATGTTCCTGGAAGTACGTCTCGTACAGCCTACTGCTTCTCTCCATGGCTGCATCGTCGCCCGTAATCTTCAGTCCAGTGATCAATGTAAACTCAAACATCGAGAAACTGACGACCTTGCCCCCGAGGTCGAACTGGAGGGAATCGCCGTCGACTGGACTCAGAAGCCGACATAGAAGTGCATCAAT
>NW_019245290.1:413631-457290 GCF_002742605.1 Olea europaea var. sylvestris | reverse complement strand
AAAAAAAAAAGGAACAACACAAAATTGTTAATTTTAGAATGTTTGAATTATTAAATTATATAAAAGACAAATATAAAAATTAAATAAATAATTACTTTACCTTTTTCTAAAATTTAGACTATTCATATTATTTAAATAAATTTAAAAAAATAAATTAAATATAATCTCATAAAAAAATAGAATCAACATTGCTAAATTTACAATATTTGAATTATTAAATTATATAAAAGACAAATATAAAAATTAAATAAATAATTACTTTACCTTTTTTTAAAATTTAAATTTAAAAAAATAAATTGAAGATAATTTCATAAAAATATAGAATCAACATTGTTAAATTTACAATATTTGAATTATTAAATTATATAAAAGACAAATATAAAAATTAAATAAATTTGAAATAAAAAATTAAAGATAATTTCATAAAAATAATTTTAAAAAATAAATAAAAAATTTTGAAAAAATAAATTAAAGATAATTTCATAAAAAAAATAATCAACATTGTTAATTTTACAATATTTCAATTATTATATTATATTGACAATGATAAAAAAAATTAAATAATATAATTACTATTTAATCAAATAAAAAATTTAATTAATTACAAAAATTATAAAAAAAATTAAAATTTAAATATTATCTGGGCCGGTGATCCGGCCCAGATACCCGACTGTTACACAGTCTGGGCCTGACTGTTAACAGTCTGGCCCGACTATTAACAGTCGGCCCAGACTGTGTAACAGCCGGTTTTTGGCCGTTCAATGGCCCGGTGGCCGGGAAACGGCCGGAAATCGCCATTCCCGGCCACTGAGCTCCAAAAAATGGCAAAAAATCTTATTTTTCACATTCCAGCATGCCCACAATCTAGCTACTCATGCCCATGGATCTAATTTCAACCAAAATTACTAATGATGCTAACTATGAAAAAAAGCATTCGAACTGGAGTTTTGATCAGAAAACTAACCGGTTCTTTTACTTCCACTGTAGATGATGATCGTTGATTGCGACGTTGGTGTAACTCCGGTGGTCGGTCGGTCGGTCGATTCGGTCGGTGAGAGAATTATCAAACAGTCTGAAGGGTAAAATGGGAAAATACTGTGAAGTTTTCTTTTTAACTTAATTTGTTTTTTTTTTAATTCATTTAATTGGTCAAAGGCCAATGTCAATTTTTGCTACAGTATAAGGGTCATTTTTGTGTATTTCCTCCCAATCCTCATTTATTCAAAGTTCAACCATAGACATCGAATTGAAATCATATTCATACCTCAATTATTCTCTCGTCAACTCCATTTATGAAGGCTGGTCTGTATTTTTTCTTGCTGGTTTAGTGATTAATATTGTTGTAATTAATAATTCTAGTTCCATTTAAATACTTTAGGCTACAGATTCTGGTTTGGGTCATTGGGTGGTGTGGGTTTTGTGGGAAATTGGAATGATAATTTTTTGCATTCATTGCATTAGAGGAGTTGATTTTGTATGTAAACAGAAATATCTCCTTCATCTTGTCTATTTTCTTAAAATTTTCATTTCTTATCTGCCCTTGCTTGAACCCTAAATCTGTGAATTAATTTCAAATCCATTCAAATTAAAGCTTATTGTACCTTAGTTTGAAGTTGAAATCTATATGTCAGTCAAATCGGATGGTTTTTTCTCAATTTCTATTTTTCCAAATGCTTGGCAAGCACAACATGAACTACAAATTATTATTATTTTTTTAATTTTTGGCTAAAAAATTATAGAAACTTCTATTTTCGTTTTTTATTGATTTAAAGTGTGAAGCTTACATTTATTATCCTTTCATGTGGATGTAAAAATGTCTTTATATGGAACTGAAGATGATTCTTGATATTCTTTAACCAATTATTATCCATTGCCTATATTTATAGTTCTTAATTAGAAAATTCTTTAAGTTCTACTCAGCAACAACGCATTACTCTCGTTGTTTTTATTTCTCCAAGCCATTGTTAAACACATAAAATATTCGATTGTTGTTTGTGTGCATTATACTATTGTTGCCTTGTCTCATTTTTATCTTTCTCCTATTTTTAGCATTTACAAATGGAAAGTCAACATTCATCAAAGAGAGTGAATACAATATTTTCATTCTTTAAAAAGATTGGTCCAGAAATTGAACGTCCTTCAGTCTAAACTCCTATGCAACATGCTCCAATCTCATCTCTAAAAATTGAAAATTCGTCAATCTCAACTCTTGAATTGCAATCAAGTATTAGTATTGAACGAGATAAAAAAAAATGTTAAAAAATTCTACAATCTATGAGATGTGATTAGAATTGCATATACAAAAGTTGGACCTTATCAGCTATAGCTTCAATGAGTATCCAATGATAGAAGAAAAACAAGGTGCACTTTCAGGGAAAAAAAAAAAATTGGTTCCCTGAATTTCCTTAAATGGTGTATTCTCCTTCAACTAAAATGAATATTGTTTTTACTGCTTTCTTTTTTAGAAAGATGGTAATTTATCTGACTGTTTGGGATTGGTTATAGAAGGATATAATAATTGGAAGATGGTTAAAGACAATAAATATGTTTTTCTTGTTCATGCTAGTTCAACATATCGTAAATTTTGAGACTAGAGCTAAAGATTTAATTAGACTGTCTCAGTATATTGACAAGGGGATGAATGTTGTATCAAAAGAGGAAATTCGAAAACGTCGTTTGCATATAATGACTTCGATTAAAAGTTTTTGATAGCTAGCATTTCGAGGTTTAGGGTTTAGAGGTAATAATGAATCTCCAACTTCACTTAATCTTGGGAATTTTCTACAACTAATAAAGCACGTAGCAGATTTGAATCCAGCTATTCGTAATGTTTTATTGGAAATGCACCACAAATTCCCAACACATTGCTCCAATTTTTCAAAAAGAAATTTTGCATATATGGCCAGTAGAGCACGACGGATAATTAGAGAGAAAGTTGGGGTGAATGCTTTTGCATTCTTATTGATGAAGTACAAGATGTATCTAACTGAAAGTAGATGGTCATTATCTTAAGGCTTGTTAATAGTCATGGCAGCTTGATATTTTTCTTTACAATTAACAGAGTTAATGATACCCATCATTGAATCTCAAAAATGAAATTGTGATATTTTTGTTCAAAATGCATTTTAGCCGATCAAAATGAGAAGACACGGGCACGATGGTGCTAGTAATATGAGTGGTGCTTGGAATAGGCTTCAAGCATTATTTCTTAGAGATTGTTAATATGCATACTAGGTCCATTGTTTTATCCATTGGTTACAATTGACATTAGTTGTGGCAGCTAAAGAAGTCCAAGTTATTTGGAATTTCTTTTCTCATTTGGACAAGATTGTCAATATTACTACTTCTCCTAAATGAGTTACTGAGTTGCAATCTTCTCATAGAGAGGAAATTTAGTATATGTAAATGGGGCCAATTAAATAATTAATTTGCAGTGGTCAAGAGCTACTCATAGGAGTTCACATTACGACTTACGACTCTGTAAAGAGTTTGAAGGATACGTACGGTACAACCCGCAAAGTGCTTGAATATATTTGTGACCATTGTTCAAATAGTAGATCTCAGGCTCAAGCTCATGATGCCTACAAAAATTTAGTGAGTTTTAAGTTAATATTATCTTGCATTTGATGTACAGAATAATGAGAACCACCAATGTTCTTTGTCAAACCCTTCAAAAAAGATCTCAAGACATCTTAACTATTTTGACATTTGTGTCTACCATAAAACAATTACTTCAAAAATCAAGAGATGACGATTGGGAAAAATTTCTTCAAGAAGTGATAATTTTTTGCTAAAGAAATGATATTATAATACTTGATCTATATAACACTAGTCATTTTAGTGATGAAACTATAGTTGAGCATTATTATTATGATTTTTTTGATGAAGCAATGGATTTTGTGACGATGGAGTTAAATACAAGATTTAATGATATATCAGTAGAATTCCTTTCTCTCAGTGTAACTTTGGATCCTAAAGATTCATTTAAATCATTTGACAGTTGTAAAATTTTCACATTTGCAGAGAAATTCTATCATTGAAAGCAAGATATTATTATATTGAATTATGAGTTAGATATGAAGGGTGAGTCCCAATTTCAAGTATCTATACTTGCTAAATTATGTAGATAGTTGATTGAGAGTGGAAGGTTGAAGGCTTATATTATGATGACTAAATTGATTCGTCTTGTATTGACATTATCTGTTTCTACCACACATACTAAGTGAACATTTTCAGCAATAAAACATGTAAAGATGAAACTTCCCAACAAAATAGATGTTGACTTTTTTGCTGATACTTTTTACAAAAAAAGGAACTTGTTGAGAAAATAGATCTAGATTCTATTATAAATGAATATTATGTTACAAATCCTTATTTGGAATGACTTAAATAAATAATGTTCGTTAACCATTTTTTTAATACATATAAATTTTATTACATTGATTTTATTAAGTACTTTCAGTCTTCCCAATAAAAAAATCCTGGATCTGTCCCTAAAATGAGGTATTCATTGTTTGTGCAGGATTCAATCGAACTGCTATTTAAGGTGATACCAAGATGGATGCTTGATTGGTAGACATTGCAATACACTTTATTGATAGAAATTGAAAATTGCATAAGAGGATATAGAGTTTTTCTATTTTTCCAAATCATAAAGGAGAGACCATTGGAAAACTTATTGAATACTGTTTGCTCGATGGGAGAATAGAGCATGTGGGTACTATTACTATAGACAGTGCAAACAATCATTTATGTGAAAAATAAGTAGAAGAATTGGAACCTGATGATACTATGATGTTAAGCGGCTCTGCGGCTCTTATTTGAATGTACATTATTCTACATATATAGTCAATTTGATTGTTAAAGAATGATTGAAATATGGTCAAATATTTTCGATCATCTCCTTCCTAGTTAATGAAATATAAAATTGGGAGAAAGATAAAAAAAATTGCCAAACTTTTAAGAATCTTTTATGGTATCACATTGAAATTTAGTGCTTCATTGAGTGTTACTTCCAATATTTACTTTCATGAAGTTCGTAAAGCTGAGCAAATTTTGAAAAGAAAAAGGCGTGACACGAAAAATTATTTGTTAAGTAATGTAGCAAATAACATGAAGATTATGTTTGACAAGTATTAGTGTAATGTTGATACAATGAATAAGATTTTGATTGTAGCAGTTATGCTTGATCCAAGGTACAAGTAGGAGTTTGTTGTAAATTGTATTGATATCTCTTATTACTTTGTCCATGTTGTAGCCACAAAATACGAGGTCATGAAATTATTGTATGCTTTATAAAACCAATACAAGGGATGGCATTGCTCAAACAATGGAGCTAATGGAAGTGTTTCGATGTTTCTAATGTTGTAGTCACTTTGTTGGAGCGTTTGGATGATGATGATCATTGTAATTTTTATTTTAGGTAGAAGGAAATGATGATGATGATGATTGTAATGATTGTAATTTTTATTTTAGGTACAAGGAAATGAAAACTAACTTAATGGAATTCTTCGGAAAAGATGAGATACAACGAAATCTAATGGAACTCATTGAAGACGCTATCGATGAAAATTTTGACATTTTAAATTGGAGGAAGTCCAATAAATCAAGATTTGAATTTCTACGAGGTTGCAAGGGATGTAATTGCAATTTCTGTATCTACAATTGCTTCATAGTTAGCATTTAGTACTAAAGGGCACTTCTTAATCTATTTAAGAATTCTTTAATTCCTAAAATAGTTGAGACCTTGATTTTTACACAAAACTGGCTAAGGGAAGAATACACACTTTCGAAAGTTTTCCAAAATATAGTTTACATTGAAGAGACGGAGTTCTATGAGAACATTAGGACATGCAATATATTATATTTTCCCATATTAAATTTTATTAGTTGGACAAATTTTAGTTTATTTATCTTTATTAATTGTGTTTTTTCAATTATTTCTTGTAGAGTTTCTTAGTGTGACAAGTCAAATAATGGATAATTAATTTAAATAGTTGGTATTTGCAATGCTAAAATAACTTCTAATTCATATTTCATTTTTTTAATGTAGATTTGAAGGCTTGAAGCAAACGAATCAGTGTGATGGAATCATCGATGCTTTAGCATTATTATTTACTTTTAAAAAATTTGTATACACTAGTAAATAAAAACTTATTAGACAATTTGTTATTTGTATTTTACATATCATTGATTGGATTAGGGTAAATATATTTACAACACAATTTTTATTTATTGCACCACAATGTAATTGCACTTAAAGTTCTTACTCTCTCCTTATTAAAACACTTATGTGCCTAACAATATTTCATGTCATTCTTTTCTTCAAAATTTTCGTTAATTAACATACATAGCAGTTTTATGTCCAAAAGTTTGTTAAAATGGTGTAAACCAAGTTATTTTTCTATCATATTTTTAAAAATAAATGAATAAAAAATGCGAAAAAATATTTTTCGCTCATTTCAAAGTATGAAAACAAAATATTTGGATATAAATTATCAATAAGGATGAGACGTACAAATTAATGAAAGTTGAAGATAAAAATTCGACAAAAAAGTTGAAAAAATAATTACTACAATGATCGAAGATCGAGGAGATTTACTATAATTAAAATATTTTATATCAAATAGAAGTTATGGTGTCAATATAACTACTCATTAGATTAATATAGTGTTATTGTTAATGTTAAAAAGTTTAATTATGATACAAAATCGAATGGAATTGAATCGAAACCAAATTGGACTGTTTATCAATATAATTTTTCATCAAAATACATTTTTCAATAAAATAAAATTTTCATCCAAATACATGATTTGACCCCATTTTAAATCACACATTTTCGATAAAATAATATTACATGTACATTCATGATTTTTAAAAATTTTTTAGTTACACATTTTTCATTAATATTAATAGACTATTCAATTTTTTTTATTTTTTTTTGGGAGGGGTGAAGGGGCGTTGAAACAAGTGCATAGAAGACAAATAGAATACGAGCCCCCGAGACATAATCTAGTGATACAAAGAATATGAGTGAGGTAGTCTTAACTTTACTGGCCGTCACAGTGTGAGTGTTCGATTTCTGAGATATGTAATTGGACTCTTTGTGGGCACAAGTGTATAGATACGCTCTTGTTTCCTGACCTGTTGGGACACATCCCGCGATTTATCTCCCTCACGATACTCTAGGGACAGAACTGTGGGGCTCTCAAGGTTGGGGTTCAACCCAATTTTTATATATTTTATTTTATTTTATTTTTATTTTTCAAATAGAATACGCGTCTCCTAATAAATATAATGAGAGTATAAAATACAGAAGATGGCTCCGTATTCTCTCTCTCTCTCTCTCAGGCGAAGTCGCGGAGTTTTCCTTTTTGCAGATAGCGATGGTAAATTTACGATATCTTCCTCTCTTGATCTCTTTTTATAATACTTTGATAGTAAATTTCGTTAAATTCGCATCAGAGAGTATATGGGGGTACGATATCGCTTTGATAAAGTTTCTATAATATTGTGTGATAAATTGAAATACGCTGGTCAAAAATCATAAAGATGACAGGAAGGTATTGGAATTTCGTTAATACAGTAATTGAAGTTTTGGGTTTTGTAAATATGATAGGAGACTTTAATTTATTTGTAAATATACAAATCAAATGGACAGAATAAATTGGATGCTGCTCTTGTTGGCCGGGTTGAACGATTGAAGTTTTAAGTGTAATGTTGATCAAGTCATGGCTTCCTGAACTTGTTTTTTTTTCCACCCGGGCTTTTTCCCTTTCCCTCCTTCCTTTCCATTTTCTCCCTTCTATTTAACGCCCCTTGCTTGCAGGCACCGGTTTATAGTGCAGTACCCAGGAAAGATAAACCTAGAGGACGTCACGGATTAACTCAACAGAAAAGGCAGGAGATAAAAGAAGCATTCGAGCTGTTTGATACTGATGGCTCTGGTATTTTCACTAGTCTCTTATATAATCAATTATTGAAATAAGTAACATAATTGAATGCGGTATATCTCTACTGACATCTGATTCCAATTTACTGCGTGTTCTTTTAACTAACCCTATGCAGGAACAATTGATGCAAAAGAGTTGAATGTTGCAATGAGGTATGAAAGTTTCGTTAATACTATTTTATCTATGGAAATTAAATGTGACATGGCTTCTTTGCAGGGCTCTTGGTTTTGAAATGACAGAAGAGGTAATGAAAAACTCTCAAGTTTGCCCACGTTAAATATCTTTTCTCACATAAATGTTATTTGAAGAGTCTTAAACTGTGTGCTAGTATTCCTATGGAAGATCTTTTATTGCTTGTGATAAATATTCCTCTTGTTGCCATTTGCCTCATGCTAGTAAGAGAAATATATACATATTTGTGTTCCAAACAGAAGGGATTCCAGATGACTGGAGATTTAATCAAACCTTGTTTTCCCTAAATTTCTATATTATCAGTGGGCTCTTACCATCCTCAAGAGTGATTAGATGGATATTTGAGAAGTTTGGGCCTCTTTTGATGTGTTTCCTTCTCCATTCCTTAAAGAAAATTATTATTTTTTAAATTGTATAAACACTATTTAAAAATGCTGTAGAAATATTGCTTGTTTGAAGAAAGAATATGCGATAATGAGATTTTACCTAATGTGAGTCACATGTTGCAAATTTATTGCTTGGTTTCTATATTAATAGTTTATTTATACTATATGCTTGACTAAGCTTTTAAGGGCTTATAAGTAGTGAATCCCAAGGAATATGTGATTAGAAGTAAATAAAATAGTGGTCCTAAGAAATGTGTTGTTAAAAATGATGTTTGACCAGTATCTAAGCACTTAGAACAACTAGCAAGAAAGTACTATATCAATTTATTTCATATCATGGTTTGGGTTAAAAATCAGTGGGATTTACTATCCCTTTTCCAAATATTAAGAAGTCTGTGGACATATTGTCAATAGTCTAATCATGCATTTCTTTAGAATACTACAGAAAAGTAATATGCGCTGGCCACTGAGGGTTATTTCAATTCTATACAGCGTGAAATTGATGTTCACATAAGAAGAGAATATTGTAGATTGATACTACAAGTTTTAGACTTAGATAGTTTGGTAGAAAGATAGATTCATATATTTATTTCTAAAATTGATAGTGTACTGCTAATTATAGTCCATTAATCATTTACGAGATAAATGGAATCCTTTCTCATTCCACTCTTCCATTTTGGCTAGAACTTGTAAGGGAAGTTTCATTCAAATGAATTTGGAAATTTAATTGAATCAGTCACTGTGAATTGAATAAGTCATTGTGATTGACTTGCACACAATCACAATCTCTCCTGAATAATGGGGTAGTTCGGCTAACCAGTTTTTGAATGGTTCATGATCCTAAGGATGACAAGTTTGTTGATTCTTGTGAACAGAGTAAGAAAAGCATTTGCTTCATGGATTTGTATAATAGGATATCTTCTATAGTTTTGGTGCCTTGTACAAAGAAACTGAGGTAGTTAACCTTTAGGTATAGGGTTCTGTGAGTGTGGAGTAATTATAGTTCTTATCATGTTGATAATTAATATGCGCCTTAGATACTTCTGTAACTCTTTCGGGCATGTATATCAAGCTTGTATCATCAGTTGTTGCGGGAAGCATTGATTGTGACCCTTTATGGAGAACTGTTGAGAAAGTAGACGAACTATAAAAGCTGCTCAGGCAACAGTTCCTATCCACGTGGGGGATGGGATGTGTGGGAATTATATGGTTCCATGTTAATAATTTTTCTTCTGTGCACTACATGGGCTAAGCGTGGTATAGACTATCTTGGTTGAAGTTTACTATTTTGGTTATTTTTCAATTTTTTTCCCCGAAATTGTGCATTTATAAAGATACTCTTTTAATCTCTATATCACGTTGTCAGTAGTTTCTCAATTCTTACTGGTCATCGGCAACAATACTTTAGTTTCAATTGCATTTCGTTTTGTAATAAGGGCCATGTGGTTTAAACTTTTGGCTTTAACGTTACAGGAAATTAATAAAATGATAGCTGAAGTAGACAAGGATGGCAGTGGTGCTATTGACTTTGATGAGTTTTGTCACATGATGACAGCCAAATTTGGAGAAAGGGACACTAAAGAGGAGCTAATGAAAGCTTTTTACATTATTGACCAAGATAAAAATGTAAGCTATTGCCGGGGTTTACATACTATTATTGCGTCTTCTCATAACTGGTTCTTCGTCATGATTGCAGGGGAAGATTTCTGCTGCAGACATTCAGCGCATGGCGAAGGAGTTGGGTGAACGTTTCAGCGATAGAGAGATTCAAGAAATGATTAACGAAGCAGATCAAGATCGTAAGTTTACTCTAATTTTCTTTTCTGAATTTATTGGGCATATGTGGTTTTGGTGCTCTATATTTTGCTTGACATATCTACTGATATCTTTTATGACAAATCTAGAATATTCATTCTTGTGCAGTCACTTTCATCCAGAATCCTGAAACCTGCTGCCTAAGCATCTTTTTAATGTACATGACTCCACGAATCATTTACATGCCAAATATCACAAATGCTTTTGCAATGGACAGTGAAGGTTTAAAAATCTAGAAGAGGACACAAATATTTGGTAGATGAATCTGATTGTATGTAACACCCCAAATTTTCATAGACTTGAAGTGTCACCAAGAACTCACTGTTGTTTGTTTTGAATACGGAACGATAAAAATATTTTTTTAAAAAAAAAAAAAATACAATATTGAAATAGCCATAAATTTAAACTAAACATGGAAAATTGTATCTTTAAAAGAAAAATAAACATGTTCAGCTAACCAATTAAATAACATGACTTTGAAGTGTGAACTTTACACCAACTAATAAATTCGAAGATAGAAAAATACTTAATATATATATTTTTTAACTTATTTCTTCGATCCACTTGGCAGCCAACATGACCATCCCACCACAGATCCAATAGACCTTAATTGACTTGTAAAATTATTGTACGAGCGAGTATTTAAAAATACCTAATAAAATATGTGCAGTTTCCATACACAATTATATATAACAAATAAATCAACATTTCGTGCCACTTTTCTCTTATGGAGTATATCGGTGATCAAACGATATACTTATCTTAGATCCTCTTTTATTCTCGTAGGATTTCACATCTCTTTCTATAGAATTTGAATGTCCATTGGCAATTCATGCATATTTAATGGAATACATAAAAGCATAAGGAAACAAACCACTTGTACATAAGTATCTTACCTTGTCAAATAAAATGAATTTGAAAAAATCCCAATACCTTTTCTACTTTCTCGACTGCGTCAATAAAATCGTGAATGACTTTTCGAAATTATTCTCTCTATTATTTGCTGTGTAAAATTTCTTAGTGGAGAATTTATGGGACAATTGCACACTATTTATAGTTAAAAAATAGTAGTTGAGTCATAGTACAATTGTGATGGAAGAAAACGTGTATCAATTTGGATAGGAATTGAATTTTGATAAAACAAATCATACTATGACACATGTACTTGAATTGTGGTACAAAAGTGTGGAGCCATGTCCCCACAAGTAAAATAGGATAAAAAATGACTTCATAAAATTTTATCTCATCTTTATAAAATCTCTAGTAGGTGAAAATAATTTAAAATAAATAAATGTTTAAACGCATGTTGTGGTAGGAGATGGAAAATTGCATAATAATTTATATAATAAATTCTAGATTAGTTTAATTAGGATTTTGCTTAATTAGAGGTATCCTAATCACAATAGTCAACCATATCTACTTGTACAATGTGGTTGAGAAAAAAAAAAAGAATATTTAATAAAAGTGAATACTACTATTTTAATTTAATTTAGCAAACAATAAGTGGAGTTTGAAATATATTAAAATAGGATTATAATTATCAATTAACATTAATCATAATCAAAATGTGATTAAAAATAATAATTAACCACTGTCATAATTAAAATAGGATTTTCATATATCTAATAAGTCAAATCTTAAACCAACCAACATTTTTGCCTTATATATATATAGAAAAGTACAGGTGGTTGTCTTTTGATTTAAATTAAATACTAATAATGACTTCTACAAACTTCACTATCTTGATCCTAACTTATTCGAATTGACTTTTTTCGCAAATCAAAGACTTCTAATTAATTACAAGCTTAAAAAAGAGTCTAATATTGATATATGAAAACTCGCTCTATCAAAATCTAATTATTTGACCCAAAAAATATAAGAATTTAGAACATAATTCACTTTAGTCCTTCAATCTCAAAATATAAATATATAGTCTACAAAATAAATAAATTTTTATTCTACAAAATTTTCGGGGCGTGACAATGTTCCTTCAATAAATGAATTTTGTCCTTGAAATTACCTCAATTAGTTGAAAAGCTTTGAATATTTGACTGGCATACTTATAGTAGTGCATAACATGGAGCAAGAAAGCTCATAATCATGCTAAAAGAATGACATTTTGTTTCATACCTTGGATCAATTGGAAAGTGGTCGAATAGTGAGCGTCACGTGTCAAGAGTTTTTTATATCATTAATTGTTTTAATACTTCAAAAATTTTACATTGCTATTAATTCCTTAATGTTTATGGAAAAACTTTTTTTTATTAGAAATTTACTAAAATAGAATTTTATCAAACTAGAAGTTTCTAAAAATAGAATTTTCCTAAATTTGGGATGATTTGAATTATTATTATTATTATTATTATTATTATTACAAGAAAGCTCATAATCATGCTAAAAGAATGACATTTTGTTTCATACCTTGGATCAATTGGAAAGTGGTCGAATAGTGAGCGTCACGTGTCAAGAGTTTTTTATATCATTAATTGTTTTAATACTTCAAAAATTTTACATTGCTATTAATTCCTTAATGTTTATGGAAAAACTTTTTTTTATTAGAAATTTACTAAAATAGAATTTTATCAAACTAGAAGTTTCTAAAAATAGAATTTTCCTAAATTTGGGATGATTTGAATTATTATTATTATTATTATTATTATTATTATTTTTTTTTTTTTTTTAAAAAGTGTCTACAAGAAGGTAGACATGCTTTGATACCAAACTGTAACACTCAAAATTTTCATAAACTTGAAGTATCACCAAGAACTCACTTTTGTTTGTTTTAAATATGGAACGATAAAAATAAATTTATTTGAAAGCAAAATATTGAAATATCCATAAATTTAAACTAAACATGGAAAATTATATCTTTAAAAGAAAAAAGTAAACATGTTTAGCTAACCAATTAAATAACATGACTTTGAAGTTTGAACTTTAAACCAACTAATAAATTTGAAGATAGAAAAAACTTAACCCTTGTTTGAGCCTCATTTTTGGGGAAAGAATCAATTTTTGAGTAGTGTATTGATGGGAAATGTCTGGTAAAAGATATGGAAAAATTTTGGATTTACGTATAATATTATTTTATTAAAGAATGTGTGGTTGAAATGATGCCAAAACATTGTTGTAAAATAATTTTTTTTTTTTCCGATTCACTTAGCAGCCCTCATCACCAGCCCTCCACAGATCCAATCGATCCAAACTAACCTGTAAAATTATTATAAGAGTGAGTATTTAAAAATATCAAGTAAGATACGTGTAGTTTTCATACACAATTATAAATACGTGCAGTTTTCATACTACTCTTCTCTTATGGAATATATCAGTGACTAAGCGACGCACCTATCTTAGGTGCTTTTATATACCCATAGGATTTCTTATCTCTTTCTACAAAACTCGAAGGTCCAATGGCAATTCATGCATATTTAATGGAATACATAAAAGCATAAGGAAATGAACCACTTGCACATAAATATCTTACTTTGTCAAATAAAATGAATTTGAAAGAATCCTAATATCTTTTCTACTTTCTCGGCTGCGTTAATAAAATTGTGACTTGACTTTTCGAAATTATTCTCTCTACTATCTGTCGTGTAAAATTTCTTGGTGGAGAATTTATGGGACAATTTCACACTATTCATTGTAAAAAAAGAAAAAAAAAAATAGTAGTTGAGTCATAGTACAATTACTATGGAAAAAAATGTGTTCCAATTTGGATAGGAATTGAATTTTGATAAAAAACAAATCATACTACTAGAATTGTGGTACAAAAGTGTGGAGCCGTGTTCCACAAGTAAAATATGATAAAAAATGACTTCATAAAATTTGATCTCATCTTTATAAAATCTCTAGTAGGTAAAGATAATTTAAAATAAATAAATCTTTAAACACATGCCGTGGTAGGGGAAGGGAAATTACCTAATAATTTATATAATAAATTCTAGATTAGTTTAATTAGGATTTTGCTTAAGTAGAAGTATCCTAATCACAATAATCGACCATATCTACTCATACAATGTGGTCAAGAAAAAAAAAATTAATAAAGGTTAAGACTAATATTTTAATTTAATTTGGCAAACAATAAGTAGAGTTTGAAATATATCAAAATAGGATTATAATTATAAATTAACAAATATCATAATCAAAATGTGATTAGAAATCACAATTAGCCACTATCATAATTAAAATAGGATTTTCATATATCCAATATGTCAAATCCCAAACCAACCAACATTTTTGCCTCATATCTACAGAAAAATTCAAGTTGCTCTCAACCTTTAATAATTAGTTGGTGAATTCTAATTTAAATTAAATACTAATAATAACGACTTCTATAAATTTCAATATCTTGAACCTAACTTATCCGAATTAACTTTTTCACAATTCAAAGATTTGTTATTAATTACAAGCTTCAAAAAGAATCCAATATTAATATATTAAAACTCACTCTATCAAAATCTAATTATTTGACCCAAAAAGCATAAGAATTTAAGATATATTTCACTTTAGTCCCTCAATTTCAGAATATAAATGTATAGTCTACAAAATAAATAAATTTTATTCTACAAAATTTTCGGGGCGTCACATTGTATGTGATTGTAATAGACTTAGAAATTGGCTAGAAGCAGCCGAATTTGAGGTACAAGCTGCACATGGAGAGTTAAGAAGATTGACCTTGGTAGGATGTCAGTCTATTCTGGTCCTAGGATTACTAACTGTAAGTTTCATGGTTAGTTTCAAAAGACCGATAAAACTTCGCCTTCGTTACTTCAGAGCTTGTTCAAGTTTGGCATGACAGTAGAACAACCAAAGATGGCTTTGTTACATTCTTTACAGCCAAGATTATGGGCAACGGGAAAGGATATTGGTCTGAGGATATTGTAAGGCTTTTTGGTTGACAAGAGTCAGTGTTGTGACCAAAACATTTTCATAAACGCATAGTCCAGTTCCAAAGAAACAAGGGTGGGTAAAATAGACAGGGTCGGTCCAGTTCCTGAGAAACAAGAGTTCAGATTCAGTTTTCCCTAACTGAGAACTGACAGGTTCTGTTTTGGTACTCGGTTTCAGCAGTTCGAGCTAATTACACGATTTTCTGTCTTTTGAAATTTTTAGCTTTCTCAATAAATACCTAATTTTAATTGTAGATAGATCTTATTATAACGTGCTTGCACCCATTTCTAATCTAGCTGATTTCTCACACCTCAAACCATAAGAACCGAACCGAGTAAATATGGTTTGATCACCTATTATAGGCACTGTTCTAAACGGCGCTCATTCTAGACTCCGCCAATGCATGGTGGAAACGCCAAGCCACTTGGCTTGGTGCCTTATTTAGCGGTCAACAGCATTCGTTGACCGCTAATGCTCGCCTAGGCCCAGTTATGCACACCTAAGCGCGCATAATTACCTTTTTTATTTTTATTTTTTTCAATTATTATTATTATTATTATTATTTTTTACAATTCTTTTAAGTTAAAACTTAAATGCTAATTTCTTCACTTGTTGGTTCTAAATTGAAAATAGTCGCTTGAAGCCTTAAACAAAGGAAATCCCCTAAAAATTTCTATTTATTTACTATTCAATATTTATATTTGGAATTTACCTTTTTGTTGAAAACATTTGGAAAATGTATAAATTTCCTATAAATTTGTTTTAGATATTTGACAGGTATTATTTTTAATTATTAAACGATTTTTTAATTGACTAAAAATTAAAATAATATTAAAAAAAGAAAACTCCTTTTTACGCTTTTTTACGCCGATGCCTTGCCTAAGCTTGCTTAACTCACAGCTTGGCCTCCACGCATCGCAATGCATTACGCCTTTTAGAACACTGATTATAGGGAACTAGAAGAAACCAAATATTAAGTTGGTTCAATTCTGGCAAGAACCCCACCACCAAGTTAGACCTAGGCTACCTTATCATCATGCGCCTTATATTTGGCACCTCTATTAAGTTGAAAAGCTGGATATTTAAGAGAAATTTTTTGCCTATTCTCTTTTTACTCCCCTAAATGTTCTGAATGATGTATGTTGTAGGTGTGACAAAGTTCTAATATAGCTATTAATCTACCACATCCACTTCGTTTATCTGAGTTTGGTACAAGCCTATCAGATGTGCCAGAAATTGCGAGATATTCAGTTGTGGTTGTTTTTTACCCCCATGAGAACATAATTTTCCAAATATCGCAATTCATATTCAAGATGTCCACTGTTTTTCTATACCCACTTGTAGGTGGTGGTTTGATTGTACGACTTTAATTGTTCTTGAAATGTTACAGGTGATGGTGAAGTTAATGCCGAAGAGTTCATGAGAATGATGAGGAGAACTTCATATGGGTACTAGGGCTAAATTACAACTGTGTTTGGTTGTCATATTGTCAATCCTTCTGGTCATTGTATAATATGTTCTTGAATTACGAACAACATAGCAAGTTTATTTTATTGTTGAAATGACGTGGTTACATATTAAATATCCTGACTTGTTGCTGTCTAAAAATACCGTGCAGTTGTCCAGTTGAGTTTGCCATTCTTACATATTTTTGTAACTGACCTAGATGTTGCAGCAACTAGATTTTGTTGATTATCAATGCTGCTTCGAACCCCTCCCCTCTAACCTTTTTATTTCTTCTTGTAAATTGCACTTTCGAATCAGTTGATCCGAGGACAGACCGATCCGATTTTGATATTGAGAGTAACCATTCTCTACTACTCTTACCATCTCGTGCGCCTCAGACCAATTCATCCCAGCTATCCTTACCTTTACGACATCTTGCTCGTGCTCCACCTGTTTATTCGTGCTAGGAGCATCCCTTTAGACTCTTCTTGCACTTCTAGTTGAGTCATCCTTACAGGAATCGTCGGTGATTTAATAACCACCTTTCAGAACATCTTCCGTTTCCCCCGGAAGATTCTTTAATAGCGGATTTTGCCAACTCCATGTTTGACTGGGGCTTTGGTTGCTTATACTAGTTTCAGCGTATCCTAGCTTTCTCATATGTGCAAGTAACAGCCTCGAATTGAATAAGATTTTAATTTCTTTCGTCTTAACTTGGTCGTGTACTATATTTACACTTTACACAGAACTAGACCAGATAATCACTTACTGGGACCATTTTCTAATATCTAATCAATTCTTAGTTTTATCAATCTAAAGAAACCGATTTCCATACGAGGCAGAGTTTTTGCCCTTTTGATTTGTTTGGTTCTAGTTTTGCTATTACAATTAACAGGTAACGCTATTTTGTGTATTCAAACGTAAATTCTCAGCACATAGATATCTTAATGGTATGGGGAAGTTTGGCACGCGTTGCAACTTGTTATTAAATATATAGGGTAAATTCCTCTGAGGACAAACCTTTTATAATCATGGTAACGGGTAGGTAATTTTCTTTGACAGAATTCTTAAAACACAGAAGCAAAAAAGGAAAGAAGTAGAATATGAGAACGATGAGTTTATTACTTTCTTTCTTGAATGAAAACATCACTATTAATAGATCTTGGCACCCCATGTAATTTAACAATATGACTTAGGAAAGCCTTAGCGACCGCTAAAGCTGTAAATAGATGCTTTAAAGGGACGAAGTGAGCATACTTCGACAAACGGTCTACTACTACCATGATGACCGTGTACCCTTGTGAGGAAGGAAGACCTGAAATCCATAGAAATATCAGTCCATATTTTGTCAGGAATGTCCAAATGTTGATGGAGTCTGGCTAGACGCAACGTCTTAGTTTTACAACGTTGACAGGTATCACACTCTTGGATCAATTGCTTGACTGCAGCGAGCATTCTTGACCAAATAAACATAGATCGAATATGGCTTAGAGTCTTTTGAACCCCAAAATGTCCCCCCACTGGTGTTGAGTGACTATTTGCCAATATGGTGGGAATTAGCGTGGATGAAGGACATAAAAGAATTTGGTCCTTCTTAAGCCAAACTCCATCTCTCTGGAGATAAAGATGGGGAGTTTTATCTTGATGGAACTTAACCTGCTCATAAAAAAGATCAGATAAAACTTCATACTTAAGAGTGGTCCACCAATCTGGATTCGATAGCGAAATAACATGGAACTCAAATTCCGCAATCCGAGATAGAGCATCCGCCCCTTTGTTGTCAACCCCTTTTTTATATTGTATCTCATAATTGTACCATAAAATCGTTGGTAGCCAACATAGCTGTGTTGGTGTGGTGATGCATTGATCTAGGAGGTACTTTAAACTTCGCTGATCCGTTCCCACTATAAAAGGTCTGCCAAGAAGATACGGTATCCACTTTCTAATAGCTTTAGCCAACATCTCCTTGTCATAAGTTGATAATGTCAATGCAGTACCCTCTAAGGCCTCACTAAAATGCAATGGGTCGACTTGAGATAGAATTGCTCCTATTCCAATCCCGCAGGCATCACACTCCACTATAAACTTTTGAGAAAAATCTGGAAGTTGCAAGACGAGGGCAGTTGTGAGTACTTTTTTGAGTTGCAAGAATGCTTGTTGTGCCTCAGAGTTCCCATGAAATCCAGCTTGGGAAGTTAATTGTGTAAGCGGGGCAGCAATGCTTCCAAAGCCCCTAATGAATAATACCCAGCAAGGCCAAGGAATGCTCGCACACCTTTTATCGAGGTTGGTACTGGCCAATTTTGAATAGCCTGAATTTTTGTGGGATCTACTGAAATGCCCTTTGAAGTGATAATATGGCTGAGGTATTCCACTCGAGAGGTGCCAAATTGGCACTTGGATTGTTTTGCCATCAATTGGTGAACTGATAAAATCGTCAATACCGCCCTAAGATGTTGTAAATGGTCTGCCCATGTCCTGCTATAGATTAGAACGTCATTAAAAAAAAAAAACAAGAATAAACTTACGAAGGAAGGGTCGAAATATGTCATTCATCGAACTCTGAAAGGTTGATGGAGCATTGGTTAGACCGAAGGGCATTACTAAGAATTCATAGTGGCCTTCATGAGTGCGAAAACGGTCTTGTGAATGTCATCTTCCTTGACTCGGATTTGATGGTAGCCAGAACGAAGATCCATTTTTGAGAAAAATTGAGCACCATGCAGTTCATCTAAGAGCTCACCAATGATTGGAATAGGGTACTTGTCTTTGATGGTAACATTATTAAGTGCCCGATAATAAACACAAAACCTCCAAGTTCCATCCGCCTTTTTAAACAACAGTACTAGAGACGAGAAGGGACTGGTACTATGCCGAATAATTCCTGAATCAAGAAATTCTTGCACCATTATTTCTATTTCAACCTTCTGATATTGTGGGTACCTATAGGGTCTTACACTGATTGGTTCTTGGTCAGCCTTCAAGGGAATTTCATGGTCATGACGTCTACTAGGGGTGAGGTTTATTAACTTAGCGAAAACTTCCGAAAATTCAGCGATTAATTGGCTCAAGTCTGCTGGTTGGACCATCATTTTTTCTTCTGCGGCTAGGGATTGGATTTCAGTAAGAGCCAAAATCTGTAGCTAATAACCTATGCCAATTAGCTGTTGTAATTCATTATTGTCTAAGGGCTAATTGGCTTGATGCAATCCATGGAGCTTCACTTGCTGTCCATTATGAGTGAAAGTCATGGTCAACTTACGGTAGTCAGTTTCTATTAGACCCAAGATCTCCAACCATTGTACCCCTAGGACCACCTTACAAGCTGCTACTGGAAGTATATAAAAATCAGCTACAAGGGAGTGATTTTGGATTTTCAATGCGAAGTTCAGGCATCTTCCAGTGCACTCAATTTTATCACGATTTCCAACCATCACCTGAAAGGATTGATTATGTACTACGGGTAGCACCGTGACTTCCTTGTTTTTAATCTTTCCATTCATGAGAAGAGTTTGTGGATGATTGGTTCCAGACAATGCATGAAAAGAGATTTCAGGCAATGGATCTATGGACGATAATTCCTCATTGGCGTTGTGAGCATCACAATCTGGGTTTAATAGACAATCCTCTATCATGAAGAGCTGGGGACGTTGACATCTATGGCCTGGCATGTATTTTTTGTCATAGTAGAAGCAAAGCCCTTTTTCTCGACGGTCTCTTGCCTCTTGTCTAGATATGCGACGAATAGGAAGGTTAGTGGTTGAAGCCATTTTTTGGTTTGGAGGAGGACCAAGGAGTCTTGCTATGGAGCTGTTTTGGTTTCGCTGGGGAGTTGTATTAGGGAACCTAAAAACACCAATATGGCTAGCCTTTTTGTATAGAAAATTTCGTTCCTCAATCAAGCGTGCGGCTTCAATTGTGTCTGACAGAGTTTTTGGTTGTTTCAGCTTGACGTCTAACCAGATGTCATCTCGCAATCCAGCAATAAAACATCCTATAAGAAACTGCTTAGGGAGGTTATCCACTCGGTGAGAAAGTTTTTCGAATGCTTCTTGGTAGGCTGCCACTGTAGAATTTTGTTTGAAACGGGTTAGAGCTTCAGATAGGTCCTCATAATCTATTGGCCCGAACCACAGATGGACTGCCTTTGTAAACTCTGTCTATGTTAATGGTCCATGGAATTTTGTTAGCCACCTGTGCCATTGTAGGGCAATCCCCTCTAAATGGAAAGATGCCAATTGTACCTGTTGCTCTAGCACCACATTCTGAAATTCAAAAAATTGTTCTGCCTTATAGATCCAATCTGTTGGATCCTCCCCATTGAAATTTGAGAATGTCAGTTTGAATTGGTAAATGACGATTGGGAAGACATGAGGTGTTCAAAGAGGCAGGTTGCGCCACTTGGTGGGAGGATTCTGCAGGTGCAAAGGGGTTAAGTTATAAAGTATTGACATGTGAAGCTTGGGAAGCATGGAGAGATTGGAGTTCGGATAATGTAGTCTAAAGGGTAGCATGAACTTGGTCTAGGTTGGACTCATGACAGCCTAAGATTTCCTGAACCTCGTTACAAAATTCAGCATTTGATTGATTTCTAGTAGCCATGTTTCGAGTAACCCGGCTCTGATACCAAATGGTAGGTAATTTTCTGGGATAGAATTCTTTAAACACAGAAGCAGGAGAGGAAAGAAGTAAAACATAAGAAGGATGAGTTTATTACTTTCTTTCTTGAATGAAAACAAGTCCATAAAACTTTCTTAAATAGACCTGTACAGCAACCTACTGAGTTAGAAAACAGGAAAATCTCTTGAAAATAGGGACAAAACAGACAATCCTAACGGTAACCAACATGAATTTATTCTGACCTAGTCAAACAACTAAATAAGATAAACTTGATCCCATCCTTTCTTTGCGTTACAGTGGTTGTATCATTAACCATGTCTCCTATCTTTTGATATCCTTACTTGATGGAAAGTGTCTAGTTAGGCGTTATATAATCTAGCATCTTGTTAAACACCGAACCATGAGATTTGCTTCCACAATCCACAATAATACAATCTAAATTACTTCACTTCTTCTCTTCGTTCCGTCACCAATAGCAACTCAACATCTATTGGGTAAAAATGTGTTGTGTTGATTTGTAACAGTCCAAGCAAGATATTTGGTGGAAATTTTCGACGGTAAGCTTGGGACTATCACTATTTAGCCTTTTGTAAGATATTGAGGAAGTTTGTACATCCTAAGAACGTCAATGGCGAGAATGCTACATGTTATAAATTTTTCATATATGTTGTAGAGTTTAAACACCAAAAGAAAGTAATTTTTATTGATAAGATAAGATTTTACACAATTTTTGATACACACTAAGATCACTATCCTCACTTATATTATTTAGAAGTGGAGCACTCACAATATTTTCTCTCTTTCACTTATTGCACTCTCTTTTCACTCTCTTTCTCTCTACACAAAGTGCAACTAGACATGGTATATATACCGCTAAAGAAGGTGGTTGATTCTTCTACACAATTCCATAATGTTAGTGATGGCCTTCATCTTCTTGAGAATTCTTTCATGAAGAAAGTTCAAGAAATTGGTAGTAAAATATGGGATGAAAAACCCACAAAATTCTGGAACCTTCAATTGAAGTTGGTGTTGTATCTTCAATTCTCCCCTTCAACACCAACTTTTAATTCTCCTTTTCTTATAACACCTAGTTGTGCTCGAAACTCTTCGAATTTTGAAGTACTGATCCTTTCGTTAACACGTCTGCAACTTTTTCTTCAGTGTTAATGTGTTTCAAGTCTATTTTCCCTTTTAGCACTTTTTCTCTAACGAAATGGTAGTGCACTTCGACGTGTTTAGTTCTTGCATGGCACACTGGGTTTTTTGTTATCCGAATAGCTGATTGATTATCGCAATATAATTCCACTGCATAACTTACTGGTTGTTGTAGATCTTTCATCAATTGTGTCAGCCATGTACTTTCTTGAGCTACCATTACTGCTGCTCTATATTCAGCTTCTGAAGTTGACAAGGACACGATTGGTTGTCTCTTACTGCACCATGATACTGTAACTGACCCAAGATTAAACACATAGCAAGTTGTTGATCTCCTTGTATCTCGACATCCAGTATAGTCCGCATCACAATGGCCAACGATCTTGCTATCTTTATTTTTCATATAAATTAGTCCATAATCAATTGTTCATTTTATGTACCTTAGGATCCGTCGTACTACTTCAAGCTGTGCCTTCTTTGGCTTTTCCATAAAGCGGCTTGCTATCTCTATTGCATATGCTCTGTCAGGTCATGTTAGCATCAAATAGATTAAGATTCCTACTAGCTATCGACACATGGTTGCATTCTCCAAATCCTTGCCTTCATCTGCATATAGCTTGGAGTTAATCTCGATTGGTGCCAATACTGGTTTGCAGTCGATCATTCCAAACTCTTGTAAGAGATCTCTGCTATATTTGTGCTGACGCAAGAATAATCGTTCTTTCGTTCTTTTCATCTCGAGTGCTAGAAAATGATTAAGTTCTCCAAGCTCTTTCATTTGGAATCTCACTGATAGATTCCTTCTGGTCTGTTAGATTTCATCTTCATCATTTTCAGTGATGATAAGATCATCCACATATACTAGCACTATGGTTTATTTCCTTTTTGTGTTTTGATGAATAAGCTAGAGTCTGTTGGAGTTACCGAATATCCACTTTGAACTAAAAATTCGGCTATCTTATCGTACCTTGCCCGTGGTGCCTGCCTTAATCCATAAAGAGCTTTCTCTAGCTTGCAAACATACCTTGGCTTTCCATTATTCTCGAATCCCTTTGGTTGCTCCATGTATATGTCTCGATCAAGTTTTCCATGGAAAAATGCATTTTTCACATCCATCTGCCACAGCTTCCAAGACTTGCTTGCTGCTCAAACTATAAGTACTTTTACTGTAGTAATCTTTGCTACTAGACTAAATGTCTCATCATAACCCAGACCATATTGCTGAGAAAATCCACGAGCCATTAGCTGAGCTTTATATCTTTCAATTGATCTATCTAGACGATTCTTTACTTTGTATACCCATTTGCAGGATATGAGCTTTACTCCATCAGGCTTTGGCATCAAATCCCAAGTCTCATTTTGCCTTAGAGCCGTGATCTCTTCTTCATTTTCTTACTCCACTCCTTGTGTTGGATTGCTTCTTCAAAGGTTTCTGGCTCTTTAGCATTATTATCTTCTTCTACTATTGCATTAGCATACTTGGGGTTTGGTTTTCTTTGTCTAGTTGATTTTCTCAACTGTCTTTGTGGATTTACCTCAACCTCTTCTTGTTGACTCGGCCTTTTCTCTTCTGGTGTTGTCTCATGTACACCTATCTGCCAAGGACTTTGTATTACGCCAGTGGACTCCTTCTCATCACTTGACTCTTCTACATCTTTTGTTTTCTCAGAACTTCATTGTACTTCTATGATATCCTCTTACAATTTATCGTCTATTTCTTTTGAATCTGGTAGCTCCACTTTTTGTGGTGTCCGCCAGGAAGATGCTTCATCAAACACCACATTCCTTGATGTGTAACAACGATCAGTTGTAGGGTCGCAGCATCTCCATCCTTTTCTTTGATTGATTGCCTTCTTATCAAACTTGCTCCTTAAATAATTAGTTACAAGAACATAACATACACAGCCAAAGACACGAAAGTGGCTTACTATTGGCTTCATTTTTCGTAGTTTCTCGAATGGTGAAATGAACCCCAGCTTGGGTTGCGATAATCTATTGGTGACATGTGCTGTTCTCTTCATACACTTAGCCCAAAACCTTTCTGACACATTCTTCGTGTGTAGCATACTTTGACACGTTTCAGCAAGGTGTCGGTTCTTTCTTTTCGCTACACCATTTTGTTGTGGCGTATTTGGACATGTCAGTTGATGGTGTATTTTATGTTCTCTTAAGTACTGGACAAATTCTCTTAATGTATATTCTCCCCCATTATCTGTGCACAGGCACCGAATCTTATTTTTGACTTTTCCTTCTACTTTATATTTGAACTCCTTAAACTTTCTAAATGTCTCAGATTTTACTTTCATAAAGAAAATCTGAACACACCTTAAGAAGTTGTCGATAAATGTCACCATGTAGCGCATCCCTCGATTTGATGGCTACTTGACAGGTCCAAACACATCAGAGTGTATAATTTCCAATGGTTTATTTGCTCTATAACTTGACTCCTGATATGGTAATTGATGTGCTTTACCATAATGACAGCCAGCACATACCATGTCATCTTTGATCTCAAGTTGAGGGAGACCCTTGAGCATCGACTTCTTCATCATTACTTCAACTTGTGATAACTCACATGTTTTAGTCTTGCATGCCATAAATATGTTCTCTCGTTCTTTCGAGTCTTATCTAAGTATGCAAACTCTGCTGGCATTACGTAGATGGACTCTAATCTCTGTCCCTCTATTATTAGTGTGCGTGAAATTGAGATATTTTGATATACCTTGACAACTTTTGGTCCAAAATGAACATAGTTACCTAATGACGTCAACTGCGCTACTGATAGGAGATTTTTCTTCATGCTTGGCACATGATAGACGTCTTGTAACTGCACCTGACTAGGACTAAAGCGAGGTGTGATAACTATCTTACCAATGTGAGCTATTGGTAATCTTGAATTATTGGCAGTTACCACCATTCTACTTCCTTTGTACTCTGTTGTCTTTAGTAGCTTCTTTTTATTGCCTGTCATGTGGTTGGAACATCCAGAATCGACAATCCAATCACTTTCATAATTTATTTGACCAAGAAGTATTATTGCTAGTGCTGATTCTTCTTCAAAGGCTTGACTGCATTCCTCTCCTTGAATTTGCTCTGCGAAAGATGCTATAGCATCCCACTCTTCTTCACTATTATATTTTTCTTGTTCATTAGAGGCTACCATATTTCCTTCTGCTGGTCTTTTCTTGAATCGACATCTCTGGCATAATGGCCTCTTTTTCTACATACGAAGCACAGACCATTATTTTGTTGAAATCTCTTGGATGACTGACCTTTCTTGTCGTGACTTTGTTTGGCTCCCCTTGTCACAAAACTTTCTTCTTGTTTATTTTTTTAATTCTTTATTATTTTGTTGACGGGGTCGATCTCTTCTTTTATAACTATATAACGCTTCTTCCTCTTCTTTCTTTATTGAGACCCCTAACATTTGTCTGGTTAATGCTTCTTGGTCGGCCAACAAATTTTCTAGATTAACTAATGAGAATTGTTCAGGCCAACCTTATATTGCAGCGATAAAACTTCTAAATTCGGATCTCAATTCATGTATAATTATTCTTCTCATTCAAGACTCGAAATTTTACTTGAAGCATCTAACTTTGAAATTTCACGACAGAGAGATTTAACTTTATTAAAGTATTGACTTACGGTTAATTCTCCTTGAGTGATCGAGAGAAGCTCCTTCTCCAGAAGCTGCAACCTCAATTCATTTTTCTTTGAGAAGCCTTACTCACTTTGATTCTCCATTTCTTCAAAGCTCCGGCCTCCTCTGGCGACGTTACTTCACTTCCGTCGACTAACTCCCCCAGGTCTTGCCCTTGGAGATACGACTCCATGCAAGTTTAATTCTGATTATTGAACTTCTTTACTCCGCATACTGCTTGTAGGTTACTCATCATGACTTAATTTACCTCCTCTAATCAAGCAAGCTTTACAAAAGCCTCACAAAATCATTTTGTGCACGAACTCAAGAAGCTCAAAAAATCCTTCCTCGACCGCCTTGCTCTGATGCCAATATGTAGAGTTTAAATACTAAAAGAAAGTAATTTTTATTGATAAGATAAAATTTTACACAATTTTTGATACACACTGAGATCATTATCCTCACTTATATTATTTAGAAGTGGAGCACTCACAATATTTTCTCTCTTTCACTTCCTACACTCTCTTTCTCTCTACACAAAATGCAACTGGACATGGGTATATATAGGTGCTAAAGAAGGTGGTTGATTCTTCTACACAATTCCATAATGTTGGTAATGGCCTTCATCTTCTAGAGAATTCTTTTATGAAGAAGGTTCAAGAAATTGGTAGTAAAATATGGGATGGAAAAGCTCACAAAATTCTAGAACCTTCAATTGAAGTTGCTGTCGTATCTTCATATGTTAGGACGCGATGTGTCAGGTTTTATGTATAGTTTATGATTTTTGAAGCTTGTGGTGCATAAAAATAAAAGTTGATATAATAATGGATATTGACCAATAGGTAAACGTGACGTAGAGGTTAGTTAACATTTTGTGTGCTAAAATTATACGAAAGTCAAAAAATTGTAAGCATAAACTATTTTTCATAGCAAAAGCTAGCTCCCTTCACTTTATTCCACAATGTGGTGATAAATAAAACAAGGACTCCATATATTTCGTAATGTTGCAGAGTTCTTAACCATTTAAAAAATAAACACTGTCTTGTTTTTATTAGGAAGAAGATCATTTTCCCATTCTTTTCCTACATGAATTATTTTCCACTCAATGTGTGTTACAATTAATACTTGATACTTGAATTCATTCCATACAATTAGGATTTTTTTTTCAAAATTCTCAAAGCACATTCAAGCCCCCTTTGTGTTCATTAAGTTTTGAAAGTAACACATTATTTCTCAAGTGTTTTCTTCTTTGAGGCTTGATTCAATCCAAAAATTATTTGTCATGAGTTCCTTTAAGTACCATATTAATTCTAGATGGGGAAAATATCATTTGAGGATGATGATCACGTGTTTGAGCCTTTTACCACATTTTGGTATTCTCAATTCTACTTCTTTTAGTTTTCTTCTCCACTCTTGTTCAATAAAAAATATATTTACCTACAATTTGAAATGATATTTCTATGGAGAACAAGACAATTTATGGCTGCCATCAAATTCATGGATATTTGGTTTGGATCGATTTGATGAAACAAACTTCACTCGTTAGCAAGAGAAGTTGAAGATCTTTCTCACTATGTTTAAGAATTTCTACATACTTAATCTTGATATGGCACCACTTTCGAACCAAAAGATGAAGAAACCGATGCCATAAGAGCAGAAAGACAAAAGTGCCAAGAGGATGAATTGATTTGCCGCGGTCATATACCCTGTCACACCCCCATTCATATAGATAACTATCCAATAACCTGTGTGGGAATGGAATTGATGACTCAACCTAGATATAGAATTTCACACTTTTTTTTTACCTGATAGAACGACATAAGTTATGTCTCTAAACCAAGATCATATCGCCATAATCAAATATATATTTTTTGAGGTTATAAACATGTCTATATGCTATGTCAAACGATATACAACACAGGATCCCCAACATACAGCACAATAGGCCATAACCTCAAAATAGCAGCCCACAAAATAACCCTACGGGTCGTCATCCATGTACATCGAACTTTAGAATCTCGTAAGAGCTCCACAGCTAGCCCTGCTATCTATGTAGTTCCAAACTCACCTCCAATGCAAGAACTACATAAGTCAATGCTTGGTAAGCAAAAATCATGCATGTCATAAATATGAATAATAACAATATATGTCACTATGCCATTTACTTTAAACTTCACGATAAAGAAGCATCATAATCCAATATTCATCAAAGTCGATTCGAAGTTATTTCATTTGAAATCTTTCAGTTCATTGGGCCCTTGACACACCTACTATGCACCAGATAGAGCTCTAAATAATATCAATATCAGTAATCAAATGGCCAATATGAAATCGATACTAACAAGTGGACCATCCTCTTGTGACCATTAGAGGCCCATCCTCTAACTACTCTTATGATGATCACCCAAGAAGTCTTCCACCCGACAGTACCAATAATTATAATATCATAAGGACACAGTCGAGTCGTCCACCCTCTCGTGATCACCAAAGGCCTATCCCCTGTTTACCTTTGCAATCACCCAGGAAGTATCACCCAAGATGCCAAATATATCACATAAGCATGTTTCACATGCCTTTGTGTCCTAGTAGTGGTCAATAAAATATTCATAACGATAAATCACTTTGAAATCATATTTCGCACGTAGGATTTTTCAACCATGATCACATGTGCATATATATGAAAATGCTCATGAATGACATATTTAATGAAAATCGATGTCAATAGGTTCCTCAACCTCATACTCAATGATCGTAACCATCATATAATGTGCTATAAGCCTCTTATCAAAGTTATGTAAATATTCTAATATTACCATATCGCAAATACTAGGTTCTTGAATCGTAGTTGGAAATGGATTTTTTTTTACTTACCTTTCGCCTTTGAATGTGCAAGCTCCTACGGAGTGTATATCAATTTCTTTTTTTCTTTTTCTTTTTGCTCAACGTAAAAAAATCACATGTATTATCATCTAATATTAAAGACAATCCTCCATTTAATAATCTTAGCACATACAATCCCAAAATACATCCATTTACGCCAAAACAATTTAGATGAAATCATTATTACAAGTTACCGATAGCATTACAAACTAATCCCATAAGTCTCGCTATTTTTCAAGTCCAATTATGGACGTCAACATCATCTAATTATTGTCATTAACCTAGTACTCCTTAAAATCTATTTTCTAGGCCCAAGAGTTCATTGGACATATAAATTTTGGAATCACATTAAATACTCAAATGGACAAAATCTGTTTTCTAGGTTTCCATCACCGTCCACTCATTTTTTGAATTCTTTTTCATGCCCTTACCTACATTTGACGGCTCCCAAACTTTTTTACCACACACCTATAACATATATGTGAAGATAATCAGGTCATAAGGTTGTGAAAATGAAGCGTTTTGAGTTTCAAAAACAGTTGTTCCACTACACAAAATCAGGCAGTTTTTTTTCCTTTGACTGTTTTCGGTTTCCATCTTATTAGTATGATACCGATAGAATTATAGGACATTAAAAATAATTTCTACACTTCATACTTACATATAAAAACGTTCATATTGAAAGATATTAGTTACACACTATGTATCATCCCAAAATCAAGGTATAAACTACTAAAATCAAGCAACCTACATCTCTGCTCAGGTTGTTTCCTCAAGTTCTTGTAATTAATTACCCCTATTTTGACATCATAAAATCATTATCAACACTCCAACCTAATCATGATCAAGTTCAGATGTTCAAGAAATTATAAACCCCTTAAGAAATAATGGATACAAACCTCAAAACCTTGAAGTAACAAAGCTGTCCAGAAATTCCAGCTTCTTGTTTCTATTTCTCTTTGACTTTTTCACTCTTTCTTCACTTGGAATCACTTAGAGACGAGCTAAGGGAGTTAATATATTTTCTATGAGGTAAATGAGTGGTCTTTAGGTGGTTGAGGTCGTGCATATTGCTTAAGGGTGAAGAAAAATGTGAACAAAGGACAAGTATCATTAAGCATGAGCTGTCCAAGCATGATGTGTCTTCTTTGCAGCAATACATGACTTTCAACCATTATATTTGGATCCATTTGTGAGTTTTAAGATATATATTCATCCTATATTAAGTTCTTGGGGAGTAGACACAAAATTGATGTCTTAAGGTTGAAGAAATTGAGTGATAAAGTGACAAACATTTCAAGCACGAGGCGTTCAAGCATGAGGTGGGTTACTTGTAATAAAAATATGATTTTATATCTATCTTTTTAGGTACAAATCAAGTATCCTTGGCTTATTTTGATGTGTTTACAATCCATTTCACTTACCCTAAGATTCCAAAATATATTATAGAGCTAATTCCTCAATAGTTCATTTAATTTCTTACCTGATTGACGCCCGATTGTCAACCGATTTCAACAATTCGTACCTCAATATTTATAACATCATATGAGACATATATTATCGCGCTGTGATCATGTCACTTCATGCCTCATGTCCCAAATATGTCAATTACCTATCTAGGGTTTAAGGTGACCTCGATCAGCCGAATGGAAAGCTTGAACCTTCATCAATACTAATTTTCGGCCTTTCCGATATTACATTAGTTACCAAGCCAATTTCCAACATTTAGTTAACCTAATTTTCTATCATAGCTCAATACAAAATTCACCATCAAGGTCGAGGAGTCAAAGGTTATCACCATGTAAAAAATTATAAAGCCTTAATGATCGAATATACCGTTTTAAGAGAAAGCAATTAGAAAATTGATGTAAATGACAATGTAATTAACATGAAACACATGAATCATATTGGCCAAAAGTATAACGGGAAGTTTGGGGTATTACATACCCAATACACCATCCAACCAGTTATATGATCTTTACACCAATATATCTTCGACGAAAGAAATTTGGACTGCTTTGGAGAAAAAATACAAAGTCAAAGTAGAAGATACAAAGAAATTCTTTATATCAAGGTATTTTGATTTTAAGTTTTTGAGAATGTTCTCCTTTTTTCCCCAAGTGTATGAATTGCAAGTTTAAGAATCAACAAACTAAAGACGGTTAAGATTAAACTCCCAGAATTCTTTCAAGTATGAATAATCATTGCTAAACTCCCAAGACTTCGAAAGGATATTGAAAGAAGATTTTTCATAATTTCGAAAATAATTCTTTGGAACAATTTCAGAAATATATCTAAATTGGCGAAAAATCGAGGCCAAGAGATAAGAATAAAACTCTTATGAAGACACTTCAAAAGCCAATGCCATGAAAAAGATCGAGCCGTTCAACAAATCAAACAAGAAGAAATAATTTTAGTTCCATTACATAATCCTTCCAAATGATATTTCGAAGTAACATAACAAAGCAATTTGGTTTCAATATAAGTTCATATGGTAGAATTCCATTTGGAGTTAATACATTTAGCCCTTGATTGGTGGGAATTAAAATGAGAATTTAAAAAAAAATGATAAAAATTGATGAAATGTGTGGTTGAAAAATTGATACTTTGTTCCGTCTTATCAATTATTTCAACAAAAATATAATACTTAAAAATATCTCCCGTAAATTGTTCCATCCACACATCCATTTTTGGAGTAAATATAGTTTGATTAATCTGGAAATTAAAATTCTCCACATAATCGTCTAAGTTTGGAAAGACAATAATAATTGAATTTTTAACGAAAATGTCTCGTCTCCAAAATGTATTGTTAAGATGACAATGAAACATACTTCTTTCTTTGTTCCATTGTCAATTTGAAGTAAAAATTCGGCAAATAACGGATCTATTCTATTTCTCATATTCTGGACTACTTTTATTTGGTAAAAATGGGGCAAAAAAAATCATAAATATCTTCTATTTTCTCATAATCTCCCTTAAAACCACTATTTTCAACTAAATGGTAAATCGCAATCATTCACATCCTATAACATTTTATGGAAAACTTCAACAACGCTACAATTCATACAATATGGTTAAATTTTGCGCTTACTGATTTGACAATTCATATTGCTATTTACTTCAAGAAGAACTTTAAATTTAGAATATGCTGTTCGACCACCCAAGCAGCAACGCATGAAGAAGTCGTCGTTAGACCAATTAAATTTTTCGATATCATGGTTACAAGCAAAGATCGGTATAGATATATTTTTCGTCTTCTACCAACCTTTAATTTAAAAAAAAAAAAAAAAAAAAAGTCACCTTCACTACTGAAAATATTTTCCATAATTGTATCATAAGCAAATTGTTGGTCTTGATTAAGATTATTGTAGATGCAAGATCTATCTTGGAAATTGTAATTCCCAACTGTTTATTAACCATTTCGGATCATCTTTCATCTTCTCTTAAAGTTACATCATATGGCACCAACCAATAATCGTTAGTATTTTTGCAGCCTATCGATTCCAACAACAGATTCATCCACTACAATATATTTCGAAGAAATACCAGCTTGCGTTGCATATAATCTTCACATATAAATTCTCTAAATTTATTTCATAATGCGTCTGGATCATTTGAACTAACAGCGTAGCAAATAATCGATGTAAAGAACTGAACATTTTATAAGCAGAAGCTCCTTCTAGACAGAAAAATTATTATCACCACTCAACAAAATATATAAAATAGCACATTCACTAAATGACATCACAGAAATACCATTTACGATTAGGAATTTATTTAATTATGCACGGCAGAAAATAAAATAATTTCAAATCCCACCAAGGATCTGCTTTGTGTTCAGATAGAAACTGTAATAGGAATTATACCTTTGTGTAGATTGTGCAAACTCCTCTATTATCTTATAACACGAATAATCACGATCTGCAATCCACAGCTGTTCAATTGTACAATTTCTAATGAAAATTCATACAAAAAACAAGATTGAGAGAAGTAGGATTTTCTTTTCTTGTGCTAGCAAGAATGATTATGTTCTCTACGAATTTTTTTGAACCATAGCAACCTATTAATATAAATGTAAGTAGATGTGGCCCGTCTTCTAACTTATTTCGATCCAATATTTAATTAATCCAATTAATTAAATTTGACCAATGAATTAATTAATCCAATCAATTAATGCAGACATATTAACAAGCAACCCAATTAATTAAGTGTCCAACACTTATCAATTAATTAATTGGTAAATCTCATTCTTTTAATTTTCATTTTGTGTGTGACTCCTTAGGTTCTCAATCACGATTCCTATTAAAATATCATTTTTAATTTATCATCAATTCACATTCATTGTCTCATATTGACATCTAGGAATGTATCAGGGTAATGCATAAGAAGGGAAATGTCACATAGTATGACAAAACTAAACTTGTTCATATAATGTAAAACTATAATCCTTTCGTTAATTTGATCCGATCAATTACAAGATAGGCATAGGTGTCAATCTCAATTATTGATCATATCTTTCATTCTATTATTAAGACAATGTAAGTTGGCGTACACCTTGACCAATGATTTCATTATCAACTTAATTAAAAAAATGTAGATCATAATCTCTTACTATCTTAGAGAGACGAATCCTCTATTGATCATTCACATCATTCATATGATATACCCGAATGATGCCGTATTAACAACCCTTGGTAAAACAACATCCAACATCACCAAAGTATGACTGTCCTCATATAAGGCACTATGATGACCTCAAATCAAATGACCAATTTCACCACCGACACTAAGATAGTTATTCATGTGAAATCTCTCTAGCAGGTCTCCAATGTTTTGTTCTATAACAAAACATCCATGTGTTCATTTAAATGTCACCACACTTTAGCTTGCGAGATCAGCTACTCTCTTCATCAATAAGAAAAACCACACATAATGGTCTATCCGGAATAACAAGATCTGTATGTCATTATTGCTTACGATTACGGATAATTTAAGATTCAGTTATATGTAACTTGTATCTCATAATCATAACTCCTTATGATTAATAAATTGCCAAAACATGAACTTACGAACTCTATTATTTAATTTAATTGAGTATTAATTAAATAATAAATCTGCCATAAAATTGCATTAATTATATATTAAGACTGTTTATGTCAAAGTTAATTGGATCTCAAGCATGACATTTACAAACTCCCGCTTGCACTATATTCAATCACTTATGTATCTAATATCATAAGAATCTACATGATAATCATGTTTATACTGCTACAACTTTTTATCAGTTGATCTGTAATATTATCATCTATGGGAATTCGTTCATTCTTTATGTCATTTCTTTGTATTATCTCTCTGATGAGATGACATCGCTTTAACACAAGATTGGATCATTAATGAGACTTTAGATCCTTTGCTTGCACGATAGCTCCTTATTTATCATAATACAAGTGTATGTGATTAACAATGTTAGAAACTACTTCAAGTTGATTAATGCTTCTTGATCCAAATCGCAACTATTTACTGCTTCTAAAGCAATGGTGTATTGGGCTTTCGCTATTGAAAAAATAGTAATTTCATGTTTGGAATATTTTCCAACTAATTGATAATTAAGAATAAAAAATATGTCCAGATTGAAACTTGCCATTTTTCTAGTTCGATTAGAAATTAGCATCAGTGTATATATGAACTCTCAGTTAATTTTCTTCATATAAAATCTCCTCTAGATTTTATTCATATAGATTGGGATGTGTTAAGCAATCTTTTAGATCAATTTCTATAGATTAAGTTGCATTTTCCGTATCTTTCATGAAGAAATCTTTTAACAACCATAATTTCAATTATTGAAACATAGAGATGTCATTTCCTGATAATAATATATCATCTACATATTAGGAATACAACAACGCTTCAACTATCTTTTTGTAAACACACAGTTCATATTTATTTTTAATAAAATCAAACCTTTTCTACTGTCTAATCAAAGTGAAGATTACAGCTCCTAAAGGCTTGCTTTAATCCGAAAATGGATCGATCTAGCTTACATACTTTGTTGGCGTCTTTGGATTCAAAACCTTAGAGTTATGTCATATACGGTTCCTCTTACAAGTTCCTATTAAAGATGCAGTTTTAACATCCTTTTGTAATAACTCATGGTCATAGTATGTAGTTATTGCAAGCAAAATTCAAATGGAATTTAGCGTGACTATAGGTTAGAAGGTTTCATCAAAGCCAACTCATTCTCTGTTTTTAATCCTTTGTTATTAGCCTCACTTTTATGTATGGATGTTTCCATCTATGTGTAAATCCATGTGGACCTTTTATCGTCAGTTCGACCCGTCAAAAACCCGGCATGTGGGTGGCTCAGGCTCGTCATTTGACGAGCCCGAGCCGAGCAGAAGACTCAATCCCACGGGCTTAGCTCATCGAGCCCACAAGTGGTTTGTGGGCACACGGCATACGAGCCATTTTGACGAGCCCACGAGTCGAGCTTGTGGGCTTGTCAAAAAATATGAAAAATTGAAAAAAAAAAAAAAGATCTACGAGCCCGAGCCAAGCTTGTGGGTTAATGGGCAAAGCCGACCATCCCTAATTAGGGATCATGAATTCGTACCTTCTAGAAGGTTGAATGATCCTACAAGATTTACACGGAGTTGACGTGTCTTCAGAAGTTTCTACTTCCTGATTAAGAGTGTATCCCTCAGTGGATATGGGATCAGGCTTAGGTTTATCTGCTTGGTCAACTATATCTGTGGATTTTTTAACTCCTTCAAGTTATATTCTGCTCTCACTGTCCTATCCTAAAATGACCTATTTCTCTAGGAAGATGTTGTGTCCTGAGACAAGTACTTTCTTCTCAATAGGATTATAGAATTGATATCCAATTATCTCTTTCGAATATTCCACAAATATGTATTTATTGAATTTAGACTTAAACTTATCCAATTCGGTGCACTTTATATAGTCGTCACAGCGCAAACTTTAATATGAGCCTAGTTGGGCCTTTTGCATCTCCAAAATTCATATGGAGTTTTGTCAACTGGCTTATATAGGACAAATTTAGTGTGTAGAATGCTGCAATCAATGTATCACCTCAAAACGATTTTGGGAGGATTGGATGGCTCGTTATTAACTGCATTATATCTTATTGTGTGCAATTCTCCATTTTAGATTCAACGTTGTGCTGATTGATATGCTGGGAATTCCAACGTGAGAGAATCTCATTCTCTTTCCGATAACCTAAAGTTTACATTTAATATATTATCCACTTCGATCGGATATAAGAATACCTCTACCTATTTGACTATTTATTTTAGCTTGAATTCCTTGAATATTTCAAGAGTTTCATATTTGATTTTCATCAAATAACATGGCCATTTCTGAAAATAGTCATTAGTAAATGTGATAAAATAAGAAAAACCTCATATAACATTAATTGACATGGGTCTACAAACATTTCTATGTATTAGACCCAGTAATTGTATAGATTTTTTTACATTTTTAAGCAAAATGAGATTTAATCATTATGTCTAACAAACATAATTCGTATTTGTCAAATGATTCAAAATTAATTAATCCCAAATATACATTTTGTGTAATTTTGGAATTGCATTTTCATTTATGTGACAAAGTCTTAGGTGTCATTCAGATTATTACTTTTACGCCTTTTCAATTTCTATACTCATTATAGAATATTCAATATTTAAAATATAAATGTCATTTGTGTAATTTCCCACAACCATTAAGATTTTATCAAGATAAAAGAGAACAATAATTGTCCTTAATATTAAGATAGTTCATGTCCAAACATGTAATTTATTTAATGTTCTAATAACGATGGGTACAAAGTAACATTTCTCTAATTCCAATACTAAGACTAAAGGCAATGGCAAGAAGTATTCTCCTACAGGCAATGTAACAACCTTTCCTCATTTTCAGTGCTCAAGTCAATTTCTTCCCTTATTCAGTAGTCTACTTTTATTTAGTTTTTGCATAATTATACAAATATGAGATCCATATATGGTATTTAACATTCAAGAAACTAATGATGTAGATATAGTCCTTGCAATCTTTTTTTCCAATTCATTCCACAATGATATTAAAGGTCATCAGACTTGATAATGTCCTTATTCACTTGATTGTTTTAGCCATCTTAGATACTTTCCCGAATCCCCTTTACTTCTTCTTAGTATCTTTAGAGGAATCAATGGCTTGTCCACTACTAATGTTGATATTGGGCTTAACAGTCTTAAGCATGTTCAACAACTCAATGAGCGTGCATTCGAATTTATTCATATTAAAATTCATAATTAACTATGAATAACTTTCTAACAGAGATTATAGAACTAAGCCAATACTTAGCTCATTGTTCATGATGAACTGAATTGAGATTTCTCAATCCCAATTATCCTCAGTGCATGAGCACCGACTAAAGATCCTTTTGTCATTTTTGCACCAATACAGCAACTTAGAAGTCTCATATCCTTCTACACGTAATTATTTATCATACAATTCTTTGAGATAAAAAAATCGTGTGTTATCATTTGTACCTTCATATCGCTTTTGTAAAGCAGGTAACATAATGTAAGCATCACATATGTTGCAGTATTATTCTCATCATTGTGTTATTATAGCAATCAACCATTCCTTAGTCGAGTTATCAGCAGATGTCTCTCAAAAAGAGCTACTTAAGGACATAATCAATTTTCTCATGCCTAAGAATAATTCTCAGATTGCAGTGCCAATCAAGAAGACTTGGTTTAGTTATCGACATCTAGTATACCTTTCAAATACATATGGCTACTCATGATTCAATATATATAAATGATGAAAAGTAAAAGAATAATATATAAAATACATCAATTAATTTAAAATGGTCTTTTATTAGATGCTCCCACCTAATAGACCAGCTTTGAGTGTACTCAATAAGTTGGGATCAATTGAGGACTCTGATTTTTCACTATAATGATAGAAGACAAATAATAATTGAGTTAATATTTTTGCAAGGAATTTATCGTGCAAATGTCTCATCAATATATATATATATATAATCATCAAACATGCAAATAAATATGCATATAATAGTGTGGATGATTATAGAGTAATTCTATTTAGTCTTCTAGAGCCAAAAGGAAAACTAATTGGTCAATTCCTGGAGCGTATCAATTAGTCTACCTACAATTGTATTCTTTACTAATTGACACGCAAACCTAGATGAACTTGGACGCGTAGGATCCATAATAATAATGAACTTGCAAGTCTAAAACAAATTAAGAGCTCGCAAACTCATAAAATGACAAGAATAAAATCAACCATTAAACACATCCACATGATTGAATCCATAATCATCCACTAAATAAACATTCATCAAATAAATGCAATACTATATAATATCTAATATTATATGCAAATATATTTCAATGATTTAGCAATTATATAGTCTTCTAAACTCATTAAGATAAACGGATCGAAATAATTAAATAATTAATTAATCATATTAATCAATTAATTTAATAAGCGAATTTATTTAATTAAATAACGAATTAGAGTCCAACTCTAATTCCTTATAATTTTAGGGAGGGATAATATTAATTAAAATCAAATTTTAGTTAAATATCAAATCTGAGTTCAGCTCTAATTTCAAGAATATATTAGGACAAGATAATTTAATTAAAATCAAATTTTAATTAAATTAGAGTCCAACTCTAATTTCAATTGAATTAACGTTTTAATTTAGGATAAAACACAATTCAATTCAGGGTTAAATTTTGATAACTTAAAATCCAATTTTAATAAAAATATATAACTCAACAATTTTAAATAAATTTTTAACTATGGGTCAAAATTAAAATATAGGTCCATTTAAAAAGCAATTAAAAAACCTTTTAATATTCAAATTCAAAGCCCTTTTGAAAATTGCAATTTGACCTAAGTTTAAAACTAAAAGCAAGCCCTTCAATTTCGAAAGTTGCATGGTAGGTCCTTTATTTTAAAATTGCAAGATAATCCTCAATATTTAATTGCATGCAAGAGCCTACAATTTAACAAATTGCACTAGAGGCCCTCACCTCCATCTTCTCCCCAAACCCTAAATTTCTTCTTCTTTTATCTTGGCGGTCCTACAAAAGGTTCATTGTGGCCCGCACTTAGGCGATGGCTCCCTACCCGATGTAACAGTAACAGCCCTGTCGCTGCGATGCGTACAGTAGTGAGAAGCCACTGCATGCCACAGTTGCGCTTTGCAACAATAGCGACCTTTTGCCGCTGCTTTGCCACGATTCGATCCATGTTTTCGACTAAAAATTAAATTTCTTTTCAAAACAGATTTTTAAAGACAAAATATTTTTTTTAAACAACCAAATTTAAGAAAAAATATAAACAATCATCTTTTGATTATTCCAGTATGCAAAATAGTTTCTAACAACCACAAAGTAGGTTATAATACTATTGTTGAGAATTTACATAATCTTGCTCGGTGGAAAATAAAATAATTTTAATTCTCATGAAGGATTTGCTTTGTGTTTAGATAGAAATTGTGATAAGAATTGTACATTTTTAGAAATTATGCAAACTCCTTTGCTAATCTTATAACACAAAAAATCACGATCTACAATCTACAATTATCCAATTGTCCAACCTCCAACAGAAATCCACACAAGGAACAACTTTGAGAGAATTAGAGTTTTCTTTTCTTGTGCAAGCAAGAATAATTATGTTCTTTACTAATTTTTCCAAACCCTATTAATATAAGTTCAAGTGGACTTGGCCCATCTTTTAACTTAATTCAATTCAAAATTTAATTAATTCAATTAATTAAATTTGGTCCATGAATTAGTTAATTCAATTATTTAATTCGAGCCTATTAATAAGTAACTCATTTACTTAATTGTCCAATACTTGTCAATTAATTAATTGACAAGTCTCATTCTTCTAGTTTTCATTTTGTGTGTAGCACATTAGGTTTCCAATTACGATGCCTAACTGCGTGAATTATTATTAGGATCTAATCAAAATCAATAAATTAAAATCCATCTTTTTATTTTTTTTGCCAATTCACATTCGTCGTCCCAAATTAACATTTAGCAATGTGTCAATGTAATACTTGTAACGGAAAATGTCACATGATATGATAAAACCAAACTTGTTCGTTTATCATAAAACTATGATCATTTCGTCAATATGATCAAATCAATTATAAGATATGGATATGTGTCAATCTCAATTATTGATCATATCTTTCATTCTACTATTAAGTCAATGTAAGTCAAAAATTCCCTTTCGACTTATGAGTACACATTGGCTAATGATTTCGTTATCAACTTAACAAAATGAAATGTAGATCATAATTTCTTACTGTATAAAAGTGATCAGTAAGAAATTCTCTATTGATCATTTACATCCTTTATATGATTCCTGACATACCTAAACGATGTTGTACTAGTGACCCTTAGCAGTGCAACATCCAATATCGTCAAAGTATAAATGTTTTCATATAAGGCACTATTATGACCTCAAGTCGAATGACCAATTCCACTACTGGACGTTAGAGATTAACTACTAATATTTAGATAGTTATTTATGTGGAATATCTCGAGTGGGTTCACAATGTTTTATTCTATAACAAAGCATCCATATGTTCATTTAAGTGTCATCACATTTTAGTTTGCAAGATCAGCCACTTCACAAGTCAAAAATGTCAAACATGATGGTCTATCCGTAATAATGATAGCCGTATCTCGTTATTGCTTATGACCACATATAATTTAAAATTCAGTAGTATATAATTTATATCTCACAATCACAATTCTTTGTGACTAACAAATTATCAAAACTTAGATATATGGACTCTATTATCTAATTTAATTGAGTATTAATTAAATATAAAATTATATCAATGATATATTAAAAGTGTTTATGTTCAAAATTTATTGGACCTAGAGCATAATATTTACATCTACAACCTTTAGATTTTGAAATGAAGTTGGTCTCCTAATATGATTTAGCCCCTGTTTGGCCCCATTACGTAGAAAAATTAATGGGTGGAATAATATTTTTTTGAAAATGAGTGGTTGAAAAAGAAGGAAAAATTTTCGATTTACGTGTAATATTATTTTATGAAAGATTGTGTGGTTGAAAATAGGAGAGAGAAAAATGAAATGTAATGTAATGAAAGTTAATGGGGCTCAAACGGGGGCTTAACAACCTCCTCAAATAATACCTCTCACAGTAGGGCGACTATTCTTCCAATCATAATACCTCTTTTTCTTGGAGACCAATTTTTAACTTTTGCATTCTGCCTAAAATGTTGAGGGAATGGTCTGTAAAATTTATATATTTTTTCTGCCATTTTTTTACTGTTCAATTGCAATAATACAGTTAGCATTATTTTTTGTGCATATTCTCTATCAATGACTCTTTCAAGATCATCTGGTTTCCTATCCTATCCTATTAAATGATTATTTTCTACATGTAATTGCAATAAATTAACTGATGGTTGTATTTCAAATGAAGTAAAATCACACATTGTTTAGGATGGAGAAATTTTTTTAGCTGATTGAATATTTCAATCTCATCCATGATAGCCACATTTTTCATCAGTATATATAGAGAATTGTATTTGATCATATCCTTTGTAAACATATTTGTACATATATTTTATAGCCTTAACGGTAGAACAAAATTTCAACATTAATGTAAATCAAATTTGCTAATAAGCCCTAGTTTGTTAGAGATTAAAATCAAATATTTAGTATATTTTTACAAAAAAGAAAAAAAGAAGATAAAATTTAAAGTTGAAAAATTGTGGATCCCATGAAACATATGATTAAAACTAATTACTAATTTTAATTTAGATTAAAATCTAGATTTTAATTACTATGAAAAAAGTGCTAAATATGGATAGTAAGGTACAACTCACTGATTACCTAACCAATCATTAACTTTAACTCTTCTAATTAACACCATATCATGTTTTGAAGGTTTATTATTTAGGTATTTGCATCAACATAAACCATTTTTTCACGTACAAAATTTACCAGAATTCAATGTCACATATGGACCATGCATCATATGTTTGACAACAGTTGAATGTAAATGTGGACATTCATATCTGTTTGGAAGTTCGCCATATATAATTCTATCAATTGAATCGACAGATATACTTTTGAAATTAGTTTCAGAATTAACAGAAATTGGGTTTGTAAGAGTCCTCTTTTTCGAATTTCTACGATGTATATGTATGCAACGTGCCTGGATATGTTTTTTTTTTTTTTTAAATAAACATTCTTCAATTCTTCTAGCATAGGTCTAAATATATGTACAGTCAAATTACTTCTATTTTGTGCTTTATTATTATATCTTATCTCTGAATTTATTTAAGGTCAATTAGGATTATATCTTAACGTTAAGATTATATCAGGTTTACCAAAAATCTGAACTAATGCCATAGCACCCATATATCACTTTTTTTTTTTGTCTCTTAGATCACCAGTAAAGGATGAAGGTAAAATAAATCTTCAACCTTTTTTGGAACCTTTGCTTTTCACCCATCTCTATACTATCAACGATTCCTTGGCAAAGCTCGAAAGACATTTCTATTTGACTGTTGTAAAAGTAATCTAACCTACAAGTCCCACCTTTAACATATATATCAATCATATATTTTTGTAAAAGACTAACCAGTAACTTTAAACAGTAATACTCACAACACGACACAACACTTTGAAATCTTCTCTCTTTCAAAACTGAAATGAAATTGAAGAATTAAATAACTACTTAAAATGGATAAATAGAAAATAAATAATAAATACTATAGCAAATTCAATTATTTGCCGACCTGCTGCTGCATATTTATGGAATTCGTTTACAAAATCTATGTGATTAACATCAACCAAATTTTCTAAAGTAGACCGATGATGAATTTTACGTCAATTAAACCTGGGTATGGACGAAAAATGAACAGTGGATTAAAACAACTCTTGTATAGGTTAGGATAAAAGGTGAGTTAATGTCAATATAATTATCCCTCCTTAAAAAAATAAAAAAAGACACAGTTAACTGTTCAAATTACTTACACCACTATTTTTTACTAGTTGCACTATATTCCAATTGCAAGGTGTTTAAGGTTTGCTCATTGTAACATTTATTTTCTTAAATCTATCTTTGAATTTTTTATTTTCAACATTTTATTAATTAGCATCTCTTCTCAGCTAATATCTTCGGTCCAAAATGTTTGTTGGGTGATCATATAACAACTTATTTGCCCATCACATATTTATAAAATATAAATATGGAAGTGCAAAATATTTCCCTAATTTACAAGCATACAACAAAATATTTTGACACAAATCATCGTCAACAATGAGATATACTCCCTCCGTAAATATAGTCTTGTTTTCCTTTTTCGTTTGTTCCAAATTAGAGTCCTAATTCTTATTCAAAAGTGTAGTTAATTCTTAATATGCCCTTATTCAGTGTGCTTTGTTATTACAAATATAATTTACTTACCTTTAATAATGATTGCATTAATGTAGGGTTATATTAGGAAAAATGATAATAAATTTTACTATTTCAACTATATTAACTAAATTTTCTTAATTCGTCTAAAAAAGGAAATAGAATTACTTTTATGGGATGGATGAAGTAATAATTAATAAAAGTTTGTAGAGGCGGGGGGGGGGGGGGGGAG